>NC_041389.1:485447446-485501268 GCF_002162155.2 Triticum dicoccoides | reverse complement strand
TCACATTGGTGCTTTCATTGAGAGTTCCGCTGTGTGATTGGCGAAAGGATCAATGGCTCGACTGCAGGTCAACTGCGACGTCGACTTCTTCGTCACCAGCTCGGCTGGTCACCTTGGCTTGACCGAGGACTACGCCCTATCTCCTATCGTCATGTTCGGATGAGGGCCTTCATCAACACCAACTCCGATGTCTATCAAGATCATGGAGGAGTCATCCATGGAGCTCGGGGGCTCTACGTCAACATTGCCCTCAGGCGATCGTGCTGTTTTTCTGGACAGCAAACTTGTATCTGCCGCCACCGCCTCCTCGAGTGTCGCCTAAACGATTACTTCGGTGAAATTATGCGGAATTAAGTCTACAACAACCCTGCAAAAATTTCGTCGAGTTCCGATGGAGGAATCTCCGGCAATGTCCGATATACCGGAGCCCTGTTGAATCTGGACGAGAATCTGGACGAGTTTAGAGCGTGGTATCCAGCATCTAGCTCGGGTGTCCTTTGAAAGATCCAACCGTTGATTTTCTGCGGAATTCCCATATCTACCACCTGCCAAAAATTCAGCTCGATCCGACCGTCCAAACTCCGGAAAACTTCCGATTAGTGCATCAATTTTTGGATCTGTTTTCTGCGCGAGAACGAATCCGACCCGAATTCATCTTCTTTATGAACGGGATCTCGGACATCCTTTTTGAAGAGTTTTCGTATGGGGTGTTGTGTTATATTCTCAAACACATCCCAGTAGTATTAAAAGTATTCTTGCAATACGAACTTCATCGTCGCGCCGGCGTCAAACCAGCCCGACAACATCACTCCACGGCGGCCGACCTGCGTTAGACACGTCATCGCTTTGTTGAGCCGAGCTCAATTTCTTCGGATCATCATCTCGGCAAGCCGAGCAAGAGTCCGGCATCGCGAAGGATAAATCATCACCAACATCGCCTCCCCACGGATTACACGGAGCGGGCATACCGGCATCGCCACACAGTCGCTTCATCAAGCCGGCATCGACCACATCACGACCTACATCGACAGGGCTGCACTATTGCTTCATCGAGCCGATGTCCGTCACGCCGAACTACTTCAACACCTCGGCTGACACATCTCCTCACCGACCTGCTTCGTCTCCTCGCCTGGACTGGGAGCTTCGCCATCTCTTCATCAACCTACTCCGGAGACTTCGGCGTCGCTGGCCGACCAGCTCCGTCACGTTAGCTGGACCGAGGGCTTTGCCTCAACGAACCAACCTTTGCCAGCATCATCATGCCGTTGCTTTCTTGCCCATCAGGCGATAGGTGTGCGGATCGAGTCCCAATTTTGGGAATCACCTTTCTTCGAATTGCTACAACAAATAAGCCAGGTGCTATTAATCCTAGTATTTTTTGCTTGTTTGGGTTCATTTTTCCCAACGAATTATTACTCTGGTTTGTCCATCATATGTACGCAGGTCTATCAAATGGTGGCCGCATTAACGACGGTCGCATGGTGGTTCGGTCAGTTTTCGTACATAGTCCCGCGAAGGCCGCATCCGGAACTCGAATCAACTTGTGAATTCAGGCCTTGCCATGCTTTTACCGCATCACGCCGCCGCCCTGCATCGACATTGACTTCGGCGCTAGGCCATATTTCTTTTATTACTCACTTTGCATAAATCATTTGTTATGCAACGAATTTTTTCATTATTATTATTACTATTATCTCCGGTTTGCACTATTTTTTGTGCCCAGAAAAATGACCAGCCGGACTATATCCTTTGGCGTCACCTCGGCTGGACGTGGGGCTTCGTCAACACTTCATTACCCCATGCCGGGGACTTCGGCATCACCCTGCCGCCCTGCATTGACCGTGCTATGTCACCACTTCTGAGTGTCGAGCCCTTTGCTCCGCCATCATTGACCGCGTCATCAATACCGAACACATTAACCAGCTAAGTTACCTTCATGCTCAAAGTTTTAAATTTTTAATTTGTGTTCGGCTCGACCAAGCATTATACTTTTTTGGAAAAAAGTCGCTTATAAAAATTTCCTTGTCCAAACTTTGTTTGTGACGCGCAAATTCAAATACCCCGTTTACTTGGGGGCTTCCTTCATGAAGCTTTTTTCTCTTGCATATGATTATACTTGTACGGCTTCGTTCCTTGTTCGTGTATTACACCACAATATGCACCATGTTGACTTAAGCGATTTGCAAGCTGGGTTGCCTCGCTCCTGTGTTTACCCCTACGTTCCCGATTGTTCGGCTAGGGAGTAAAGGGAGCACCTCTGCGATTGTCACGATCGGGTCATCCGAGCCGGACCTCAGACTGGGTGAAGCCGAAAGCTAGCGCTCTTATAGTTTTCAATCATGGTCGGCACACAACGGTACTCATGAGTACAAAAAATCTATTGCACAAGTCTCATAATAACAATGAGCACCGAAGAAATATATCGGTGGGGGTACTATTTTCTTCGAAGATGCTTCTTACACTTTGCAGTAATATAGCATAAGTTCCCTGAGCGCGCTTTGTCTGTTACAGCCTTATGGCCTGATTGCCTGGTTATTGGAAACACCATCAATATTCTCGACAGATGGAGTACATAACACTTTTCGGTCCTTGACCGAAGAGGGAGAAGCCGACGGTTGGTTAAGACGCGTTTAAAGTTCGGTTGAACATACATATGATATAAGTACTTCGGTACATGCAATCATTCTTTTACCCAAGTCACTTGGGGGCTCTTAAATTTATATGAGCCATTTTATGATAAGTGTTTTTCTTCTTAGTCGTTGCAAAGTTTTTATTATTATTTATCACTCCTTTTTTCGACACAAGTGTGCGGTCACTAGCCGGGGAGCCTAATTTCTCTCTCAAAGCCGCTAGAGTTTAGTTTGCTAAACTGGCCTAGTAAGAAGTACTCCGCCTTCGGGATAGGAGGTTGAAGCCATAGGCTGACCCGCTTGAAGTTTTGAGATAGGATGTGTCATGTTAAAGAACGGCAGAAGCACCTTTTTTTTCTAAAGTCCAAATTTCGGATTGGCACCGAACATTTGATCTAGTTCGGACATTAACCTTTTGAATAAGTTTTTTGGCTTTTCGAGCCCATGGCACTTTTAAACTATTTGTGTGTTTTCAGAACAAGTCTCGCAGTGCAACGCCAGACACCTTTAGAGATTCGGCAAAAACATTCTCAGATATTGCTATATATGCATCGGTTTCGAATTGTGTCTTCGGTCAATAGTTGGGTTGCCCGGCTCCTGCGCTTGCCTCCTATGTTCCGCTTTGTTTGGCTAGGTGTGCAAAGGGAGAACCACTGCGATTGTGCTTCCAGCTCACATGGTTAAGCACCTCAGTGGAGAAAGCCGAAAACTGACTATCACAATAAGCGTAAACTGGTCGGCGATCCGATGACGGTGTTAAACGATGGGCCATTCATAACAATGGCCGAAGTGTTTACGGCTTGACCTCGACTGTCGCCGAACACTACCGGGGGCTATTAACTGGCCTCCCAAACTAAATCCTCGATATTTTGCTCTTACATTGGAGCTGAGGTTTCATCATCATGCTTAGCATGACAACCCAAAGAAAGGAACCGATAGCGGGACTATTTTCTTTGGCAGACATTTCTTCTGTTAAACAGTAATATAACATATCTCTCCGCGTACCTTTGTTTATAAAAATGTATGTCCAGATTGCCTTGTTTGTTGTAAATCTTTGCCCTCATAAAGGCTTTATAAAGTAGGACAAACACTCCTCGGCTATTGGCCGAGGAGGTGGAAGCCGATGGTCGGTCAACAAAGTTTTGTACAATGCGGATCCGAGCATTAATGACGTAAAGTACTTGGATACATAGTCATTACACATAATTTGTGATTTTACTATGGATATTGATCCTTAATTCAGCCTCCCGTGCCTGCATTAAGGCTCGGGGGCTACTGGGCTTCGGGCTTATTATTTAAAAATATTAAAGGGGCACATCGATCCCCTGATCTGGTGTTGCCACCCGACCAGTGTCTCGGGGGCTACTGCATTGCATGTTCTATGCAGAAAATTTTAAGTGCAATACAGTTTCCGAGGAGATTTTGATCCTCAGGTTGGTCGGCCGCACCTAACTTGAGTCTCGAGGACTGAGCACGCTGCTTTTTGTGTCCCGAAGTATTCTGCCGAGCTAGGACTTGATCCTCAGAACAATTTTGCAAATCAACCTGAGTCTCAGCAGCTACGGGGATCAGCGGTCTTATGTCATCTTTCATGTGCATGTCGGGTTTTAGACCGATACCCACCTTGAGGGCTACTGGCTATGTATCTCGGCAGAGAATAAATTGCACCAATCAAAATATTGACAAAAATCGGCCCACATTCGGGGTGGTGCACCACCTCAGAAGCAGTCCGGCATAAAGCTCGGGCGCTAGTGGCTGGCTCCATAGAGGGCATTTCCGGCATTAAGCTCGGCTAAACTCCTTCAAACTTCTTTGAACCAAGGTGATTTACGACACCTAGGATACAGTCCGACGTTGGAGCTCGGATACATAGTCCGGCGTTAGAGCTGGGAAGCAGTCCGGCATTGGTGCTCGGCTGCAAAAGATACCTTGAATGCAGCCCGGCGTTGGAGCTCGGACGCAAGAGGACACTGCCTCCCGGGAACAACTTCAAACCCGAGGTGTGGCATAACAAGGCATTGATAAAGGCCAGAAACTTAAAGGGGCTCCTCGGATACCCGACGTGTAAACTCGTCGAATGCATTTCGGCGATCCTCGAGATAGAAGATGAGAAGATTTGTTGAACCAGTTTTCAAGACCGGCAACCGAAGATGAAGAATAGTTTGGAAGAATTGAGGAGCGTCCCTAACTTGAAGACCGGTTCAGGGGGCTACTGACGGTGTCCTGGACTAGGGGGTACTCAACGCGTCGTCTCCCGATCTGTTAGATTGTGCCGAGGACCCCCATGGCCGTATACTCATGGGCCAGTCCGGACGGCTGCCGCATACAAGGAAGAATCCACAAGACTTGGCGATCAAGACAAGGACTCCTCCCCCACCGGCGTATTCGGCTAGGACTCTTGTTATCCTAGGCCTCTGGTGCATTATATAAACCGGGGCCAGGCTAGTCGATAGATGGACAACAACAATCATACCATAGGCTAGCTTCTAGGATTTAGCCTCTCTGATCTCGTGGTAGATCAACTCTTGTACTAC
The DNA here is from genome assembly GCF_002162155.2 of Triticum dicoccoides. Taxonomy (NCBI): domain Eukaryota; kingdom Viridiplantae; phylum Streptophyta; class Magnoliopsida; order Poales; family Poaceae; genus Triticum; species Triticum dicoccoides. The sequence continues at coordinate 485,496,104 of NC_041389.1, read as the reverse complement.
CCATATCATCAATATCAATCAAGCAGGAAGTAGGGTTTTACCTCCATCGAGAGGGCCTGAACCTGGGTAAACATTGTGTCCCTTGCCTCCTGTTACCATTGATCCTAAGACGTGCTGCTTGGGACCCCCTACCCGAGATCCGCCGGTTTTGACACCAACAAAGGCCCATTGACTCCCCGGGGGGTTCCGGTAACCTCCCGATACTCCAGAAAAATGCCCGAACTACTCGGAACCTTTCCGGTGTCCAAACATAGCCTTCCAATATATCAATCTTTATGTCTCGACCATTTCGAGACTCCTCGTCATGTCCGTGATCACATCCGGGACTCCAAACAACCTTCAATACATTATATCAAATAAACTCATAATACTAATCCTTGTCGAACGTTAAGCGTGTGGACCCTACGGGTTCGAGAACTATGTAGACATGACCGAGACACGTCTCCGGTGAATAACCAATAGTGGAACCTGGATGCTCATATTGGTTCCTAGATATTCTACGAAGATCTTTATCGGTCAAACCGCATAACAAATACTTTGTTCCCTTTGTCATCGGTATGTTACTTGCCCGAGATTCGATCGTCGGTATCTCAATACCTAGTTCAATCTTGTTATTGACAAGTCTCTTTACTCGTTCCGTAATACTTCATCCCGTAACTAACTCATTAGTCACAATGATTGCAAGGTTTATAGTTAGTATTACCGAGAGGGCCCAGAGATACCTCTCCGAAACACGTAGTGACAAATCCTAATCTTGATCTATGCCAACCGAACAAACACCTTCAGAGACACCTATAGAGCACCTTTATAATCACCTATTTATGTTGTGATGTTTGGTAGCACACAAAGTGTTCCTCCAGTATTCGGGAGTTGCATAATATCATAGTCTGAGGAACTTGTATAAGTCATGAAGACAACAGTAGCAATGAAACTGACATGATCATAATGCTAAGCTAACGGATGGGTCATGTCCATCACATCATTCTCCTAATTATGTTATCCCGTTCATAAAATGAGAACACATGTCTATGGTTAGGAAACATAACCATCTTTGATTAACAAGCTAGTCAAGTAGAGGCATACTAGGGACTATATGTTTTGTCTATGTATTCACACATGTACTAAGTTTTCAATTAATACAATTCTAGCATGACTAACAAACATTTATCATGAATTAAGGAAGTAAATAATAACTTTATTATTGCCTCTAGGGTATATTTCCTTTAGTCTCCCACTTGCACTAGAGTCGATAATCTAGATTACATAGTAATGATTCTAACACCCATGGAGCTTTGGTGTTGATCATGTTTTTCTCGTGGAAGAAGCTTAGTCAACGGGTCTGCAACATTTAGATCCGTGTGTATCTTGCAAATCTCTATGTACCCATCCGACACTTGATGACAGATGGAATTGAAGCGTCTCTTGATGTGCTTGGTTCTCTTGTGAAATCTGGACTCCTTTGCCAAGGCAATTGCACCAGTATTGTCACAAAAGATTTTCATTGGACCCGATGCACTAGGTATGACACCTAGATCGGATATGAACTCCTTCATCCAAACTCCTTCATTTGCTGCTTCTGAAGCAGCAATGTACTCTTCTTCACACGTAGATCCTGCCATGATGCTTTGCTTGGAACTGCACCAACTGACAACTCCTCCATTCAATAAAAATATGTATCCGGTTTGTGACTTAAAGTCATCCAGATCAGTGTCATAGCTTGCATCGACGTAACCATTTACGATGAGCTCTTTTTCGCCTCCATAAACGAGAAACTTATCCTTAGTCCTTTTCAGGTATTTCAGGATGTTCTTGACCGCTGTCCAGTGCTCCACTCCGAGATTACTTTGGTACCTCCCTGCTATACTTTGGTATAGCTCCATCAGGTCTGGTACACAGCATTGCATACATGATAGAACCTATGGCTGAAGCATAGGGAATGACTTTCATTTTCTCTCTATCTTCTGTAGTGGTCGGGCATTAAGTCTGACTCAACTTCACACCTTGTAACACAAGCAAGAACCCTTTCTTTGACTGATCCATTTTGAATTACTTCAAAACTTTATCAAGGTATGTGCTTTGTGAAAGTCCAATTAAGCGTCTTGATCTATCTCTATAGATCTTGATGCCCAATATGTAAGCAACTTCTTTGAGGTCTTTCATAGAAAAACTCTTATTCAGGTATCCCTTTATGCTATCCAGAAATTTTATATCATTTCCAATCAACAATATGTCATCCACATATAATATTAGAAATGCTACAGAGCTCCCACTCACTTTCTTGTAAATACACGCTTCTCCAAAAGTTTGTATAAAACCATATGCTTTGATCACACTATCAAAGCATTTATTCCAACTCCGAGAGGCTTGCAACAGTCCATAAATGGATTGCTAGAGCTTGCACACTTTGTTAGAACCCTTTGGATCGACAAAACCTTCTGGTTGCATCATATACAACTCTTCTTCCAGAAATCCATTCAGTAATGCAGTTTTGACATCCATTTGCCAAAGTTCATAATCATAAAATGCAGCAATTGCTAACATGATTCAGACAGACTGAAGCATCGCTACGGGTGAGAAAGTCTCATCGTAGACAACTCCTTGAGTTTGTCGAAAACCTTTTGCAACAAGTCGAGCTTTGTAAACACTAACATTACCGTCTGCGTCGGTCTTCTTATTAAAGATCCATTTATTTTCTATGGCTTGCCGATCATCGGGCAAGTCCACCAAAGTCCACACTTTGTTCTCATACATGGACCCCATCTCAGATTTCATGGCTTCAAGCCATTTCGCAGAATCTGAGCTCATCATCGCTTCCTAATAGTTCGTAGGTTCATCATGGTCTAGTAATATGACTTCCAGAACAGGATTACCGTACCACTCTGGTGCGAATCTTACTCTAGAAGACCTACGAGGTTCGATAGTAACTTGATCTGAAGCTTCATGATCAACATCATTAGCTTCCTCATTAATTGGTGTAGGAATCACGGGAACTTATTTCTGTGATGAACTACTTTCCAATAAGGGAGAAGGTACAACTATCTCATCAAGTTCTACTTTCCTCGCACTCACTTCTTTCGAGAGAAACTCCTTCTCTAGAAAGGATCCATTCTTAGCAACAAAGACTTTGCCTTCGGATATGTGATAGAAAGTGTACCCAACAATTTCCTTTGGGTATCCTATGAATACGCACTTCTCCGATTTGGGTTCGAGCTTATCAGATTGAAGCTTTTTCACATAAGCATCGCAGCCCCAAACTTTAAGAAAGGACAACTTTGGTTTCTTGCCAAACCACAGTTCATAAGGCATCGTCTCAATGGATTTTGATGGTGCCCTATTTAAAGTGAATGCAGCCGTCTCTAAAGCATAACCCCAAAACGATAGTGGTAAATCAGTAAGAGACATCATAGATTACACCATATCCAATAAAGTACAGTTACGACGTTCAGACACACAATTTCGCTCTGGTGTTCCAGGTGGCGTCAATTGTGAAACTATACCATGTTGTTTCAAATGAAGACCAAACTCGTAACTCAAATATTCTCCTCCACGATCCAATCGTAGAAATTTTATTTTCTTGTTACGATGATTTTCCACTTCACTCTGAAATTCTTTGAACTTTTCAAATGTTTCAGACTTATGCTTCATTAAGTAGATATAACCAGGTCTGCTCAAATCATCTGTGAAGGTAAGAAAATAACGATACCCACCACGAGTCTCAATACTCATTGGACAACATACATCGGTATATATTATTTCCAACAAGTCAGTAGCTGATTCCATTGTTCCGGGGAACAGAGTTTTAGTCATCTTGCCCATAAGGCACGGTTCGCAAGCACCAAGTGATTCATAATCAAGTGATTCCAAAAGTCCATCAGCATGGAGTTTCTTCATGTGCTTTACGCCGATATGACCCACACGGCAGTGCCACAAATAAGTTGCACTATCATTATTAGTTTTGCATCTTTTGGCTTCAATATTATGAATATGTGTATCATCACTATCGAGATTCAACAAAAATAGACCACTCTGCAAGGGTGCATGACCATAAAAGATATTACTCATATAAATAGAACAACCATTATTCTTTGATTTAAATGAATAGTCGTCTCGCATTTAAAAAGATCCAGATATAATGTTCATGCTCAACGCTTGCACCAAATAACAATTACTGAGGTCTAAAACTAATCCCCATGGTAGATGTAGAGGTAGCGTGCCGACGGCGATCACATCGACCTTGGAACCATTTCCCACGCGCATCGTCACCTCATCCTTAGTGAATCTTCGCTTAATCCATAGCCCCTGTTTCGAGTTGCAAATATGAGCAACAGAACCAGTATCAAATACCTAGGCACTACTGCGACCATTAGTTAAGTACACACCAATAACATGTATATCAAATATACCTTTCACTTTGCCATCCTTCTTATCCGCCAAATACCTGGGGCAGTTCCGCTTCCAGTGACCAGTCCCTTTGTAGTAGAAGCACTCAGTTTTAGGCTTAGGTCCAGACTTGGGTTTCTTCTCTTGAGAAGCAACATTTGCCGTTCTTCTTGAAGTTCCCCTTCTTCCTTTTGCCCTTTTTCTTGAAACGAGTGGTCTTGTTGACCATCAACACTTGATGCTCCTTTTCGATTTCTACCTCCGCAGCCTTTAGAATTGCGAAGAGCTCGGGAATAGTCTTGTTCATCCCTTGCATATTATAGTTCATCGCTAAGCTTTTGTAGCTTGGTGGCAGTGATTGAAGAACTCTGTCAATGACACTATCATCAGGAAGATTAACTCCTAGTTGAGTCAAGTGGTTGTGGTACCTAGACATTCTGAGTATGTGTTCACTAACAGAACTATTCTCTCCATTTTACAGCTGTAGAACTTATTGGAGACTTCATATCTCTCAATCTGGGCATTTGCTTGAAATATTAACTTCAACTCCTGGAACATCTCATATGACCCATGACGTTCAAAACATCATTGAAGTCCCGGTTCTAGGTCGTAAAGCATGGCACACTGAACTATCGAGTAGTCATCAACTTTGCTCTACCAGACGTTCTTAACGTCATCAATAGCATCTGCAGCAGGCCTGGCACCCAACGGTGCTTCCATGACGTAATTCTTCTATGCAGCAATGAGGATAATCCTCAAGTTAGGGACCCAATCCGTGTAGTTGCTGCCATCATCTTTCAACTTAGCTTTCTCTAGGAATGCATTAAAATTCAAAGAAACTGTAGCACGGGCCATTGATCTACAACAACATAGACATGCAAAATACTATCAGGTACTAAGTTCATGTTAAATTAAAGTTCAATTAATCATATTACTTAAGAACTCCCACTTAGATAGACATCCCTCTAATCATCTAAGTGATCACGTGATCCAAATCAACTAAACCATGTCCGATCATCACGTGAGATGGAGTAGTTTTCAATGGTGAACATCACTATGTTGATCATATCTACTATATGATTCATGTTCGACCTTTAGGTCTCAGTGTTCCAAGGCCATATCTGCATATGCTAGGCTCGTCACATGTAACCCGAGTATTTTGCGTGTGCAAAACTGGCTTGCACCTGTTGTATGTGAACATAGAGCTTATCACACCCGATCATCACGTGGTGTCTCGGCACGACGAACTCTAGCAATGGTGCATACTCTGGGAGAACAATTGTACCTTGAAATTTAGTAAGGGACCATCTTATAATGCTACCGCCGTACTAAGCAAAATAAGATGCATAAAAGATAAACATCACATGCAATCAAAATATGTGACATGATATGGCCATCATCATCTTGTGCTCATGATCTCCATCACCGAAGCATCGCCATGATCTCCATCATCACCGACACGACACCTTGATCTCCATCGTAGCATCATTGTCGTCTCGCCAACTATTGTTACTATACCTATCGCTACCGCTTAGTGATAAAGGAAAATAATTACATGGCGATTGCATTGCATACAGTAAAGAGACAACCATATGGCTCCTGCCAGTTGCTGATAACTTTGTTACCAAACATGATCATCTCATACAACAATTTATATCACATCATGCCTTGACCATATCACATCTCAGCAAGCCCTGCAAAAACAAGTTAGACGTCCTCTACTTTGTTGTTTCAAGTTTTACGTGGCTGCTACGGGCTTCTAGAAAGAACCGTTCTTACCTATGCATCAAAACCACAACGATTTATTGTCAAGTGTGTTGTTTTAACCTTCAACAAGGACCAGGCGTAGTCACACTCGATTCAACTAAAGTTGGAGAAACAAACACTCACTAGCCACCTGTGTGTGAAGCACGTCGGTAGAACCAGTCTCGCGTAAGCATACGCGTAATGTCAGTCTGAGCCGCTTCATCCAATAATACATCCGAATCAAAGTATGACATGATGGTAAACCGTATGACTATTATCACCCACAACTCTTTGTGTTCTACTCATGCATATAACATCTACACATAGACCTGGCTCGGATGCCACTATTGGGTAACGCAGTAATTTCAAAAAAATTCCTACGATCACGCAAGATCTATCTAGGTGATGCATAGCAACAAGAGGAGAGAGTGTTGTCTACGTACCATCGTAGACCGGAAGCGGAAGCGTTATGACAACGCGGTTGATGTAGTCGTACAACCTCACGATCCAACCGATCCTAGTACTGAAGGTACGGCACCTCCGCGATCTGCACACGTTCAGCTCTGTGACGTCCCACGAACTCTAGATCCAGCTGAGGTCGAGGGAGTGTTTTGTCAGCACGACGGCATGGCGACGGTGATGATGAAGTTACTAGCGCAGGGCTTCGCCTAAGCACTACGACGATATGACCGAGGTGGAAATCTGTGGAGGGGGGCACCGCACACGGCTAAAAGATCAACTTGATCAACTTGTGTGTCTATGGGGCGCCCCCCTCCCTCATATATAAAGGAGTGGAGGAGGGTAGGGCTGTCCCTCAATGGCGCGCCCAAGGGGGGGAGTCGTACTCCCAGTAGGAGTAGGTTTCCCCCTTCCCTAGTTGGAGTAGGAGAAGAAGGAAGAGGGAGAGGGAGAGAAGGAAAGGGGCGTTGGCCCCCCTCCCAATTCGGATTGGGATTTGGGTGGGGGTGGGGGCGCCCCCACCTTGGCCACCTCCTCCTCTCTTCCACCATGGCCCATTAAGGCCCATTGACTCCCCGGGTGGTTCCGGTAACCTCGCGGTACTCCGAAAAAATGCATGAACCACTCGGAACCTTTCCGGTGTCCAAACATAGCCTTCCAATATGTCAATCTTTATTTCTCAACAATTTCCAGACTCCTCGTCATGTCCGTGATCACATCCGGGACTTCAACCTTCGGTACATTATATCACATAAACTCATAATACCAATCATCATCGAACGTTAAGCATGCGGACCCTACGGTTCGAGAACTATGCAGACATGACCGAGACACGTTTCCGGTCAACAACTTATAATGGAACATAGATTCTCATATTGGTTCCTACATATTCTACGAAGGTCTTTATCAGTCAAACCGCATAACAACATACGTTGTTCCCTTTGTCATCGGTATGTTACTTGCCCGAGATTCGATTATCGGTATCTCAATACCTAGTTCAATCATGTTACTGGAAAGTCTCTTTACTCCTTCCATAATACTTCATCCCGTAACTAACTCATTAGTCACAATGCTTGCAAGGCTTATAGTGATGAGTATTACCGAGAGGGCCCAGAGATACCTCTCCGAAACACGGAGTGACAAATCCTAATCTCTATCTATGCCAACCCAACAAACACCTTCGGAGACACCTGTAGAGCACCTTTATAATCACCCATTTACGTTGTGACGTTTGGTAGCACACAAAGTGTTCCTCTGGTATTCGGAAGTTGCATAATCTCATAGTCTGAGGAACTTGTATAAGTCATGAAGAAAGCAGTAGCAATGAAACTGACACGATCATAATGCTAAGCTAACAGATGGGTCATGTCCATCACATAATTCTCCTAATGACGTGATCCTATTCATCAAATGACAACACATGTCTATGGTTAGGAAACATAACCATTTTTGATTAACGAGCTAGTCAAGTAGAGGCATACTAGGGCCTATATGTTTTGTCTATGTATTCACACATGTACTAAGTTTCCGGTTAATACAATTCTAGCATGAATAATAAACATTTATCATGAATTAAGGAAATAAATAATAAATCTATTATTGCCTCTAGGGCATATTTCCTTCATCCCCTCCTAGCATGCCTTTTCCACTCCCCCTCATACCGCGATTGAGGGAGACCTATCTTCTTTAGGTCAGGAATGAAGTCAACACAAAACCCAATGGCATCCTCTATTTGATGGCCCATGGAGATGCTTCCTTCTGGCCTAGCACGGTTACAGACATATTTCTTTAGGACTACCATGAACCTCTCAAAGGGGAACATATTGTGTAGAAATATAGGGCCCAGAATGATAATCTGATCGACTAGATGAACTAGGACGTGCGTCATGATATTGAAGAAGGATGGTGGGTACACCAGCTCCAAACTGACAAGACACTGTGCCACATCACTCCTTAACCTTGGTAGGATTTCTGGATTGATCACCTTCTGAGAGATTGCATTGAGGAATGAACATAACTTCACAATGGCTAATCGAATGTTTTTCGGTAGAAGCCCCCTCAATGCAATCGGAAGCAGTTGCGTCCTAATCATGTGGCAGTCATGAGACTTTAGGTTCTGGAAATTTTTCTTTGCCATATTTATTATTCCCTTTATATTCAATGAGTAGCCAGATGAGACCTTCATACTGAGCATGCATTCAAAGAATATTTCCTTCTCTTCTTTGGTAAGAGCATAGCTGGAAGGACCTTCATACTACTTTGGAGGCATGCCGTCTTTTTCGTGCAAACATTGCAGGTCCTCCCATGCCTCCGGTGTATCTTTTGTCTTCCCATAAACGCCCAAGAAGCCTAGCAGGTTCACACAAAGGTTCTTCGTCACATGCATCACGTCGATTGAAGAGCGGACCTCTAGGTCTTTCCAGTAGGGTAGGTCCCAAAATATATATTTCTTCTTCCACATGGGTGCGCGTCCCTTAGCGTCATTTGGAACAGATAGTCCGCCGGGACCCTTTTCAAAGATTAATTTTAAATTATTGACCATAGCAAGTACATGATCACCGGTATGCATGGCGGGCTTCTTCCAGTGATCTGCCTCGCCTTTGAAATGCTTGCCTTTCTTTCGACATTGATGGTTGGTTGGAACAATCGACGATGCCCCAGGTACACATTCTTCCTGCATTTGTCTAGGTATATACTTTCAGTGTCATCTAAACAGTGCATGCGTGCATGGTATCCCTTGTTTGTCTGTCCTAAAAGGTTACTGAGAGCATGCCAATCATTGATGGTTACAAACAAAAACACATGCAGGTCAAATTCCTCCTGTTTGTGCTCATCCCACACACGTACACCATTTCCAATCCACAACTGTAAAAGTTCTTCAACTAATGGCCTTAGGTACACATCAATGTTGTTGCCAGGTTTCTTAGGGCATTGGATGAGAACTGGCATCATAATGAACTTCCGCTTCATGCACAACCAAGGAGGAAGGTTATAGATATATAAAGTCACGGGCTGATAACCCACAGGTATAGGGGATCGCAACCGTTTTCGAGGGTAGAGTATCAGCAGCTGAGTTGTCAATTCAACCACACCTGGAAATTAATTATCTGCAGCAAAGTGATCAGTAGCACAGTAATATGATATTTTTGATAGTAGCGACAGCAGCAATAGTAATAGTAACAGTGATAGCAGTATTTTGTAGCAAGTGTGAGAGTAGCATCAGCAGTAGTAAATTAGCAGAAACAATATAAGATAAATTTGTAGGCATTGGATCGTTGACTTGTTGTATGATATTCATCATGTGACATTTATAACCTAGGGCGATACGACACTAGCTCCAGTTCATCGATATAATTTAGGCATGTATTCCGTAAATAGTCATACGTTCTTTATTAAAAGAACTTGCATGACATCTTTTGTCCTACCCTCCCATGGCAGCAGGGTCCATATTAGAAAGTAAGGGATATTAAGGCCTCCGTTTAATAGAGAACCGGAATAAAGCATTAACACATAGTGAATACATGAACTCCTCAAACTACGATCATCATCGAGAGTGGGCCCGGTTGTTGGCAACCCGGGGTTGTCGGATCATAACCGTAGTAGGTGACTATAACTTGCAAGATCGGATCTAAAACATGGTTATAATGATGAATTCATAAACGGTTCAGATCCTAGTTCATGACGCCCGTGCCCAAAGTGACAAGCATTAAGCATAGCAAAGTCATAGCAACATCAATCTAAGAACATATTGGATACTAGGGATCAGGCCCTAACAAAACTAACTCGATTAATGAATCTCATCCAACTCCTCACCAACTAGCTGGCCTACGAAGGAATTACTCACTCTCGGTCGGGAGCATCATGGAATTGGCGATGGATATGGGTTGGTGATGATGAAGAACGAAGACACCCATCTCCGGAGCCCCAAACAGACTCCAAATCTGCCCTACCGAGGAAGAACAGGGCTTGGCGGCGGCTCCGTCTCGTGGATCACGATAATTCTTTCTTCCTGATTTTTTCTAAAAATATGTGAATTTATAGTATCAGGGGGTCTTCTGCGGGGCGACCAGGTGGGTACAACCCACCTGGGCACGCTAGGAGAGGGGGGCGTGCCCTGGTGGGTTGTGCCCACCCAGATGCCCCTCTCCGGCAGGTCTTGGATCCAGAAATTCTTATTGTTGATATAAAAAATGCTTGCAAAGTTTTGTTCCATTTCGAGAACTTTTATTTCTGCACAAAAACAACACCATGGTAGTTCTGCTGAAAACAACGTCAGTCCGGGGTTAGTTTCATTCAAATCATGCAAATTAGAGTTCAAAACAAGAGGAAAAAACGTGAGAAAAAGTAGATACATTGGAGACGTATCAACTACCCCAAGCTTAAACCTTTGCTTGTTCTCAAGCAATTCAGTTGATAAACTGAAAGTGAGAAAGAAAAACTTTTACGAACTCTTTTGCTCTTATTTGCATAAATACGCTTAAGCAGCACCCAGGTTTTCAGCCAACATTATAACTAACTATGTCATCAATAACATTTAACGATTATAATGACTCATATCAATGACATAATCAGCTAGCGAGTAATAATAAAATATCTCAAACAGCAACACGATGTCAAAACAACCATGATATAATATGTCAATAGTGGTATCTCGCTAGCCCTTTCTGAGACCGCAAAACAAATGCAGAGCACCTCCAATGTTCAAGCAATGACTAAACATTGTAATTCATGGTAGAAAATATCAAGTCATGATGCACCCAACATTAGTTACACATAATGCATAAATCATGACAGCTGTGCTCTACTCAGTTTTTGGCGCTTGTTTTAGAAGGTGGTGAAACAACATAAAAGTAAATAGATAGTCCCTTCGCAGAGGGAAGCAGTGATTTGTAGAGGTGCCAGAGCTCAATTTTTAAAATAGAGATAAATGATATTTTGGGACATGCACCCTTCTTATTCACTTCACGACCATCAGTTATCAACATCGTCCATGATAAACATGCTAGTGGCGATTCCTAAGCGATAAAAGTAAATGTTTACTCCCCCTCCACCATCAATCACACTCCACGGCTTGTCCTAAACAACGGGTGCCGTCCATACCAACATCAGTCCTGGGGGAGTTTTGTTCAATTATTTGCATTTTTGAGTTCGGGACTGGGAATCCCTATTACCGCCCATTTTCTCGTGCGATGGTGAGTGAATAAACACTCGACCTGAGAATAACCCGCTTAGCATGGAAGATACCGACCACCTTCTGTCATTCCATGAACGATCCAAGTACACAAAAAGGTTATTTTTTAGAAGTTTTTAGAGGTGGCACATGCAAATTTACTTAGGACGGCAGAGTAATATGGCATATAGGTAGGTATGGTGGACTCATCTGGAATAACTTGGGTTCAAGGTTTTTGATGTACAAGCAGAGGTCCCACTTAGTACAGGCGAAGGCTAACAATTAAGATTGAGAAGCGGCCTGCTAGATAGCAACAATGATCATAACCATGCATTTTGCATAAATAACATTGGACACTAGCATGAGTAGGATATGAACACCATGAACATAAATATCATAGAGGCTATGTTGGTTTTGATTCAACTACATGCATGAAAATGTGCCAAGTCAAGCCACTCGAACATTCACAGGAGGATACCATATCATCATACTACATCACAATCATTTTAACGCTATGTTGATATCCAAGATAAATCATTATTCACTCCCAGCTACTTATGCATGGCATGAGAAACTATAATCTCTAATTGTCATTGCAAACATGTTTAATCATAATGGGCTGAATCATGGATACTAGGTTAAACATATTTACACAAATAGAACAAGTCGAGTTCATACCAGTTTCTCTTTGCCACGACTAGTTCATCCAATATCGTCATTATTTCCTTTCACTTGCACGACCGAGTGATATGAAAATAATAATAGTGCAAGAGTGCCATGGACTAAGTTGTAATATGCAAGACATTTATTCACCAGGAGAAGACAAGGTAAAATGGGCTCTTTGTTAGATCAACAATAATGCAAATGAGAGCCACTCAACATTTTCATCGTGGTCTTCTCCTCAGTAATACTCGAACAAAAAGAAAAGAAATTCAGAAAAACACACTGAAATATTTTTGGAGTTTTTGGTTTTTGGAAGGCAAGCAAACGAATAAGGCAAAAATGAGAAAAAATAATTATACGGGAAAGCTCTCAACAAGCAAAAGAAGAACAAGGAAATCTTTTTGGATTTTATTTTTTATCCTACTACTAAGCATGCGTAGAAAGTAAATTGACTACAACTAATTTTTTTTGTTTTTCTAAAGTTTTTCAAACACACAAGAAGAAAGCAAAAATATAGATCTAAGCATGGATGATACAATGAAAAAGTGTGAACACCGACAAGTGGAATGATATGTGAACATGAATGTAATGTCGGTGCGAACAAGTACTCCCCCAAGCTTATGCTTTTGGCCTAAGTTGGTAATCGATCAGTAGCCTGGAGGGTAGTAGTCTGCGTGGTAGCTCACAGAGGCTCTCGGTGCGGATGCCTCGGCACGCCGTGCTCCACCACTGTTGCGTTATGAGCTCGGGCCTCGCTCTCAAGAATAAAATATCTCCCCTTGCTGTGATAAGCAAAAAGAGCAGGCGTAGGCAAATATGTGTCCACAACAGACTTTTGGTTAAACATTAGATTGTAAGTGAAATTATCAACCTTTCCCTTTAGGATATTATGTTCCTTTAAAGTGTCAAAATCTAAATACCGCATGGGTAAGATAGGATCAAAGGGCAAAGGTGAAACACCCAGCTCTCGTGCTAAACGTGTGGCATAAATTCCACCATAGAACCAGCCACTGTTAGCATTATGCTGAAGTCTACATGCAACAATTGCTCCAAGGTTATAATTCCTTTCACCAGTGAGAGCGGTGTGAATGAGGTTCAAGTCTGGCGCACAATGATGCTACAGTCTTGCTTGCCTACTATGCATTTCCTGTTAAATAATGCAAAATACTGAATTGCGGGAAAGTGAATGCTCTTTACTCTTCCTTGTCTTACTCCTCTATTTTCACCGTAACAAAGGCTAGTCAAGAAAGACTCGTACTCAGCCTTCGGTGGTTCATCAAGCGAACCCCAAAATGGCAGTTTGCTATGGTAAGCAAAATCCTCCAGTGGGATAGTAAACGGTTTATCATAAAGCATAAAAGACACCCTAGACCCACGAGGGAAAAATGTAAATCCTTTGACAAATGACTCAGTGAGAAGTTGGCATTGTTCACACTTATCTGAAAGGTAGGGACCGAGGCCAACATTGTGAACATATTGCTCAAATTCCTTCTTAATGCCCACACGCACCATATATTCATCGCAAGGCCATAAGCATGTTTTGGTGGTGGCATCACGCGTGGAACTTTCACTTTGTTCAACATAAGACCGGCGAGCAGAACTGTCACGAGAAGATGCCCCCGAGGATCGTCTCCTCGAAGAGCTCCTTCCAAATAGGTTCATCATGTCCGCGTACAATTTTCTAAAAATAAATTTTTTGGGGTGACAAAAATTTGTCAGCAAAACTTTGTAAAATTGATAGCAGCTACTCATATGGATACATAGAGGCCATAGCAAGCCTTCAAACTACTTAGAACACTAAGAATTCAACATGCAAGCTCATCTAAAATAGCACCATGAGTAGCTAATTATTCAAAGTATAAACCACTAAAACAAAAACTATTTGGACAAACGGTGGAGTCACATACCAAGGAACAATCCCCCGAAACAGTTTCAGAAACGGAGCTTTGAGCAAAGAGATCAAAATCCGCGGGTTTGAGCTCAAGAACACGGGAGAGAGAGCAATGGAGAATTTTTTCTGGAGGTAAGTGATGATGTGGGCTAAAGAGATAAGTGAGGGGGCCCACGTAGGGACCACAACCCACCAGGGCGCGCCTGGGGGTCCTGGCGCGCCCAGGTGGGTTGTGCCCACCTGGTGCACCTCCCTCTGGTATTATTTGCACCAGAAATTCAGAAATATTCATAAAAAATTCATGTTCAATTTTCAGGGCATTCTGAGAACTTTTATTTTTGGGTCATTTTTTATTGCATAGGAAATTCAGAAAATAGATAAAACATGGCATTTTATTTTATTTAACTAGTAAAAACAGGAAACAAAAAGTAAGGACAGAAGGTAGTGCTTACTAAATTCATCAACTTCATACCGCTCAAAAATGATTCATTAATAAGGTTGATCAGGTCTTATTAACAACCACTTCTGATTAGCATGAAACCGAAAAACTTTCATAAATCACAAAGTTACCTCAATGGGGATATGAATTTCCCTAACAATAAGCATTTCATATTTCTTTTTGACAGTAGGTAGGCGTATTTGAAAACTTCCAATAGTGATTGTCGGAGATTTTTCAATAACATTAATACCATTCACTTGGAATTGTTTCTTCGAAAAGTGCACTGTATGCTCATTACCATTAATATGAAAAGTGAACTTGCTTTTGTTGCAATCAATAACTGCCCCTGCAGTATTCAAGAAGGGTCTACCAAGGATAATCAATATGTTGTCATCCTCGGGCATTTCAAGTATAACAAAGTCAGTGAAAATAGTAACATTAGCAACAACAACCGGCACATCCGCGCATATATCGATAGGTATGGTGGTTGATTTATCAGCCATTTGCAAAGATATTTCAGTAGGTGTGAGCTTATTCAGATCAAGTCTTTTGTATAAAGAGAAAGGCATAACACTAACACGAGCTCCTAAATCACACGAAGCAGTTTTCACATAATTCTTTTTGATAGAGCAAGGTATAGTTGGTATTCCCGGATCTCCAAGTTTTCTAGGTACTCCATCTTTGAAAGTATAATTAGCAAGCATAGTGGAGATTTCAGCTTCCGGTATTTTTCTCTTATTTGTGATGATGTCTTTCATATACTTTGCACAAGGAGGCATTTTTAAGATGTCAGTCAAGCGAGTACGTAAAAAGACTAGCATCAGCATTTCAGCAAAGCGTTCAAATTCTTCATCATCTTTGTTATTAGTTGACTTGGGTGGAAAAGGCATAGGCTTTTGAACCCACGGTTCTCTTTCTTTACCATGTTTTCTAGCAATGAAGTCTCTTTTATCATATCTTTTATTCTTAGGTTGTGGGTTATCAAGATCAACAGGTGGTTCTATCTCAACATCATTATCTGGTTCCTTATCATTATTTGTTTCAGTGTCTTCATGAAACTCATCATTGTCTTTTTCATTATCACTAGGTGGATGTTCATTACCAGATTGAGTTTTAGCATCAAAGATAGAAGTTTCATTTTCATTATCAGGAGGTTTGTCTATTTCAGGTTCACTAGAAGCATGCAAAGTCCTATCATTTTTCTTTTTCTTTTTATTTTTAGAAGGACTAGGTGCACTAGTGTTATTTCTTTGCGAATCTTGTTCAATTCTTTTTGGGTGTCCCTTAGGATAAAGTGGTTCCTAAGTCATTTTACCTCCTCTAGATGCAACTCTAACAGCAAAGTCCTGTATATTATGATTCATTTCATCAAGTAATTCTCTTTGTGATTTAGCAACTTGTTCTAACTGGGTTTGAACCATAGAAGCATGTTTTCCAACACCTCTAACATCATTTGAGATTCTAAATAACAAGTAACTGAAGCGAGCAATCATATCAGAATTATATTTCAATTGTTTCATAACATTTGCATTGAAGTGGTCTTGTTTTCTAATGTAGTTTTCAAACTCATAAAGGCATTGGGTAGGATGCATATTGTGAAGATTATCATTTTCATTGAACTTCATAAGAGAATATACCTCTACCACCTTAGGCAGTGGTGGTGTATCAAGCCCATGTATTTCTTTAATAGGAGGTAAATTTTTAACATCCTGAGCTTTAATACCTTTTTCCTTTATAGATTTCTTTGCTTCTTGCATATCTTCAGGAATGAGATATAATATACCCCTCTTCTTCGGAGTAGCTTTAGGCGGTGGTTTAGGAATAGTCCAATCATCATAATTTTTCAATATGTTATTCAATAATTCTTCAGCTTGAGCAATAGTTCGTTCCCTAAAAACACAACCAGCACAACTATCTAGGAAGTCCCTAGAAGCATCAGTTAGTCCATTATAGAAGATGTCAAGTATTTCATTTTTCTTAAGAGGATGATCAGGCAAAGCATTAAGTAACTGGCAAAGCCTCCCCCAAGCTTGTGGGAGACTCGCTTCTTTAGTTTGAACAAAGTTAAATATTTCCTGTAAGGCAGCTTGTTTCTTATGAGCAGGAACATATTTTTCAGAGAAGTAGTAAATCATATCCTGGGGAGTACGCACACAACCAGGAGCAAGAGTATTGTACCAAGCTTTAGCATCACCCTTTAATGAGAAAGGAAATAATTTGAGAATAAAGAAGTATCGAGTTTTCTCATCATGAGTAAAAAGGGTGGCTATATCATTCAACTTAGCAAGATGTGCCACATCAGTTTCAGTTTCATAACCATGGAAAGGATCAGATTCAACCAAAGTAATTAACTCCGGGTCGATAGAGAATTCATAATCCTTATCATCAATAAAGATAGGCGAAGTAGCACTCTTAGGATCACATTTCATTCTAGCACTCAAAGATTTTTCTTTATACTTGTGTAATAATTTCTCTAGATCATCTCTATCCTTACAAGCAACAATATCCTCTAGTTGCCTCTTCACTCATAACATAGCCTTCCGGTTCCTTAGGCATTTCATATCTAGGAGGTCTAGCTCTAGCAAGTGTTTCAGGAGTTTCAGTTTCAAGCTCATCACCAGATTCAACCACATCATGTTGTATTACTCTAGCAGTTTGTTCATCAAGAAATTCACCAAGTGGCACATCATCATTATCAAGCATGGTACTAGCATCATTGTAAGCATCATTCATAGTATAAGTAGCATCATCAATAACTTGCGACATATCATAATTAATAGCATGTGGTGGTGTTGTTGCAAGTTTACTCATAATAGAAGGTGAATCTAAAGCAGAACTGGATGACAGTTTCTTACCTCCCCTCGTACTTGAGGGAAATATCTTAGTCTTTGGATCCTCCTGATTCTTCTTAGTGATAAATTTATAATAATCCCACGGGACTCAACAAATATAGCTATGCTCCCCGGCAACGGTGCCAGAAAAAGGTCTTGATAACCCACAAGTATAGGGGATCGCAACAGTTTTCGAGGGTAGAGTATTCAACCCAATAGTTTGCTATCAGAGGTATAAACTCTGATAGCAAACTTTTGGCCCTTAGAAATGCTATTGATACTAGCGGTTGTTCGGTGCTATGTATCCAATAAACAAAGCGCGAATCTTTTGATCTAGCATTTATTAAAACTTTCTGCCCCAAACGCTTTGATAAATTCGTCTTTGTGCCTTCGTTGGGTGCCTCGGGTGGTATTATCACTATTTGGAATAGCTCTATGTTTGTGGGCACGCCGTGGTTTATTGATTCATTTGCTGTGGGGATCTCTTTTGTTTCAACTCAGCCCAATGAGACTTGGAAACTTGTCAATGTTTATGGCCCTTGTTCTGGTCAGTGGCGGGTAGAGTTTAGCACCTGGTTATTTGATCTTAATATACCTGATGATGAAAATTGGTTAATCCTCGGCGACTTCAATTTTATCCGATCCACGGCTAATAGGAACAAACCAGGGGGAGATGCTGCTGACATGTTGCTGTTCAATGAGATCATTCGAGCACAATCCTTGATGGAGCTTCCTGTCAAAGGCCGATCATTTACTTGGAGCAATATGAAAGATGATCCCTTGCTTGAACAACTGGATTGGTTCTTCTCATCGTCAAATTGGACCACCTCGTTCCCAAACATGATGGTTTTACCTCTTGCCAAACCCGTGTCTGATCATATTCCCTGTGTTGTGGCCATTGAGTCCAAAATCCCCAAGTCTAAACTATTCCGGTTTGAAAACTTTTGGGTTAATCATGTGGGATTCTTAGATGTGGTATCTGGTTCTTGGTCCAAATCTTGCCATGTTCCGAACTCAGCTGCCCTCATCTGCAAAAAGCTGAAAAACTTATGCTACGATCTCAAGCATTGGAGCCGTGGCATTTCGAAGCTGAAAATCTTGATTCAGAATAGTAATGAGGCTCTTACTAGGTTGGATGATATTGAGGACAAAAGAGTTCTTCTTACTCAAGAAAAAAGCTTTAGGCGCATTCTTAAGTTACACCTCAATACTCTGCTAGAATATCAGAATGATTACTGGAGGAAAAGGTGCACTATCAGGTATTTCAGATTCGCTGACAAAAACACTAAACTTTTTCAGTCCCTTGCGACCGAGAGGTTAGGCATAACTCCATTGCTAACCTGCCTGATGGTGATGTGACCGTTAGTGACCATGTTGGTAAGGAGGGAGTGTTGTATAAAACATACAAAGAACGCTTGGGCTCCTCTAAGCCTACCTGCATGCGTTTTGACCTCTCTCGGATCATTAGACGGATTGATGGCTTGGATGAATTGTCGGCACCATTCACGAATGATGAGATTGATGTTGTGATGAAAGAAATGCCGGCTGACAGGGCACCTGGCCCCGATGGCTTTAATGGTTGCTTCCTCAAAAGTTGTTGGCAGATCATCAAAGAAGATTTCTACAAGATGTGCAAGGATTTTCATGAGGGCAATCTTGATATATCCAGTATCTGTGAAGGCTATATTACCCTGATCCCGAAGATCTCATCCCCTGAGACTGCCAATGACTACCGACCAATAACCTTGCTCAATTGCTGCCTCAAAATTGTCACGAAACTCGTCTGCAGAAAGTCATCCTCAAGATCATCCACACGAATCAGTATGGCTTTCTTAAAGGGAGGACCATCCAAGACTGTCTTGCATAGACGTTCGAATATATTCATCAGTGCCAGGCATCGACATGTCAGATTGTGATGCTCAAACTTGAATTCGCCAAGGCGTTTGACACAATTGAGCATGCACCAATGTTGGAGATCATGCGACACATGGGATTTGATGACAAGTGGCTTCGTTGGATGGGAACTATTTTTGGCTCTGATATTTCTTATGTACTCCTTAATGGAGTCCCTGGCAGAAAGTTTCAGTGTAAGTGTGGGGTGAGGCAGGGGGACCCCCTGTCACCAGTGATTTTTGTCCTCGCTGCTGACTTACTACAAGCTACTGTAAATGAGCCTTTGCTCGACGTTTGCTTGACCTGCCAATCCCATACAATCACCGTGGTGATTATCCCGTGGTGCAATATGCGGACGACACCATTTAGGTGATGTCTGCCTGCCTTGATCAAGCTGCCCGCATGAAGACCATATTGGAGGACTATGCTGCATCAGTGGGATTGAAAATCAACTTTCACAAATCTACGTTGATTCCCATCAACATTGATCAGCGGTATGCGATGGAGTTAGCGCAGGTCTTTGGCTGTTCAGTTGGTTCACTCCCGTTCACATACCTTGGTCTTCCCATGGGCATGACCAGGTCGACGCTGTTGGAACTCATGCCTCTTGTGCATGGTGTAGAGAGAAAGATGTCCACTGCTTTATCTTTGATGTCGCCGGGGGCCAAGCTCACTCTGGTCAACTCGGCTATGACGTCGATGTTAATCTATGCCATGTGCACGATTAAACTACACCCTAGAGTGATTGAACACCTGGATAAATTGTGAAGATACTGTCTTTGGGCTAAGAACTCTGAGGATGGAGTTAAGAACAATTTGTTGGCTGCCTGGGAGTTGGTTTGTAGACCAAAGAGCAAAGGTGGGCTCGGAATCATTGACATCAAAACCCAGAATATGGCCCTCCTCCTGAAGCATCTCTTTAAGTTCTATAACCACGATGACGTCCCTTGGGTGACCCTGATCTAGAATGCCTATTATAATGACAAGATTCCGCATGCTGCGGACCCTATTGGATCATTCTGGTGGCGTGATGTGCTGCACCTCAACGATGTTTTTCGTGGGATTACAAGTGTCACCCTGGGCGATGGATCCTCCCCTCTCTTCTGGAAAGATGCCTGGTTTGATGATGTCCATACACCTCTTATGGAGCTCTTCCCCAGGGCTTTCTCATACTGCTTAAACGAGGATGCATCAGTTGTCGATGTTCTCACGTCAACAGATCCAAACAGGCTCTTTTATCTGCCACTGTCAGCTTAGGCTAGGGAGGAGGTGCGTGAAATCCAACATGGATCGATGCATATTCTCCTGGAGAGTGATTGCAGAGACACCTGGGAGTGCACTCTCGGTGGGCCCAATTCTTCGAAGAAATTCTATGATCACTGCTTCAGAGAGATGGTTGCTGATGAAGCTTTTGGTTGGCTCTGGAAGGCCAAAAGTCCAATCAAATTCAAAATGTTCAGGTGGCTGCTGTTGGTTGATCGCCTAAACACAAGAAACATGTTGAGACGTAGACACTACATTGTTGCTAGCAATGTCTATACCTGCATGCTATGCCAAAACCCCCCAGAGGAGACGATTGAACATCTCTTCTTTACCTACCCTTTCAGCCAACGTTGCTGGGCTAAGGTTGGCATGCTTTGGTCAACTATGGGGGATAGAATCTCTTTGCTACATGGAGGCAGAGATGATTGGCGCCAACCCTTGTTTATGGATATCTTCCTGATGGCAGCCTGGAGTTTGTGGAAAGAGAGAAACAATGTTTATTTCAGATGAATCCCCCACTCCTTTGAATCATGGCTGGCTAGATTCAAAAACCTTTTGGGCCTCCTGGTGCACAATTGTAGAGAGGACCTCCACCCCTTCTTAACTGCCTACTTACAAAACTTGTAAAGCTTGTAAATCTTTTTCTGTTCTCCCGCTTGTCTAGATATTGGGCGGTGGGCCACTAAAAACCCACCTGTAACACTAATGTATCTGTTCCTGTGTGAGTAATACAAAAGTCAGTGGGAGCTTCTCCCATTGTCGCTGATCGTCAAAAAAAGAATATTTGAAGGTATTAGCATCTGAGTTGTAAATTCAACCACACCGAGAAATTAATTATCTGCAGCAAAGTGATCAGTAGCACAGTAATACGATAGTTTTGATAGTAGCGACAATAACAGTAGTAACAATAACAGTGATAGCAGTATTTTGTAGCAAGTGTGATAGTAGCAGCAGCAGTAGTAACTTACCAGAAACAATATAAGATAAATTCGTAGGCATTGGATCGGTGACTTGTTGGATGATATTCATCATGTGACAGTTATAACCTAATACGACACTAGCTCCAGTTCATCGATATAATGTAGGCATGCATTCCATAAATAGTCATACGTGCTTTATTAAAAGAACTTGCATGATGTCCTACCCTCTTGTGGCAGTGGGGTCGATATTAGAAACTAAGGGATATTAATGCCTCCTTTTAATAGAGAACCGGAACAAAGCATTAACACATAGTGAATACATGAACTCCTCAAACTACGGTCATCATTGAGAGTGGGCCCGGTTATTGTCACTCCAGGGTTGTCAGATCATAATAGTAGTAGGTGACCATAACTTGCAAGATCAGATCTAAAAAATGGATATAATGATGAATTCATAAACGGTTCAGATCTGAGTTCATGACACCCGGCCCAAAGTGACAAGCATTAAGCATAGCAAAGTCATAGCAACATCAATCTAAGAACATAGTGGATTCTAGGGATCGAGCCCTAACAAAACTAACTCGATTACATGATGAATCTCCTCCGACTCCTCACTGACCAGCGGGCCTACGAAGGAATTACTCACTCCCGATGGGGAGCATCATGGAATTAGCGATGGAGATGGGTTGGCCATGACGAAGAACGAAGACCCCCCTCTACGGAGCCCCAAACGAACTTCAGATCTGCCCTCTCGAGGAAGAACATGGCTTGGCGGCGGCTCCATCTCGTGGATCGTCATAATTCTTTCTCCTTGATTTTTTTTTGGAAATATGTGAATTTATAGTAACAGGGGGTCGTCTGTGGGGCCACCATGTGGGTACAACCCACCTAGGCCCGCCAAGAGACGGGGGTGTGCCCTGGTGGGTTGTGCCCACCCAGGTGCCCCTCTCAGGAAGGTCTTGGCTCCAGAAATTCTTATTATTGACATAAAAAATCCTCGCAAAGTTTTGTTCCATCCCGAGAACTTTTATTTCTGCACAAAAACAACACCATGGTAGTTCTGCTGAAAACAACGTCAGTTCGGGGTTAGTTTCATTCAAATCATGCAAATTAGAGTCCAAAACAAGAGGAAAAGCGTGAGAAAAAGTATATACGTTGGAGACGTATCACGGGCCAGGTGCCGTGATTGCTGCTCTACTCCCAAAAAGGATTAATGCCATCCGCGCTTAAACCAAACCATACATTCCTTGCGTCACCTGCAAACTCCTCCCAGTACTTTCTATCGATTTTTCTCCAGTGCGACCCGTCAGCGGGTGCTCTCAACTTCCCGTCTTTCTTATGGTCCTCTATGTGCCATCGCATTAACTTGGCATGCTCTTTGTTTCTGAACAGGCGTTTCAACCATGGTATTGTAGGAGCATACCACATCACCTTGGCAGGAACCCTCTTCCTGGGGCGCTCGCCGTTAACATCACCAGGGTCATCTCGTCTGATCTTATACCGCAATGCACCACATATCAGGCATGCGTTCAAATCCTTGTACGCACCACGGTAGAGAATGTAGTCATTAGGGCATGCATGTATCTTCTGCACCTCCAATCCTAGAGGGCATATGACCTTCTTTGTTGCGTACGTACTATCGGGAAATTCATTATCCTTTGGAAGCTTCTTCTTCAATATTTTCAATAGATTCTCAAATCCTTTGTCAGGCACACCATTCTCTGCCTTCCACTGCAGCAATTTCAGTACGGTATCGAGCTTTCTGTTGCCATCTTCGCAATTGGGGTACAACCCTTTTTTTGTGATCCTCTAACATGCAATCGAACTTCAGCTTCTCCTTTTCACTTTCGCATTGTCTCTTTGCATCAACAATGACCCGACGAAGATCATCATCGGGCACATCATTTGGTTCCTCTTGATCTTCAGCTTCCCCCGTTGCAACATCACCATATTCAGGGTGCACATAGTTGTCATCATCTTCTTCTTCTTCGCTGTCTTCCATCATAACCCCTCTTTCCCCGTGCTTGGTCCAAACATTATAGTGTGGCATGAAACCCTTATAAAGACCTCATATTCCCACATACAGGGCATGGACAACACATAAAACCATTCTGCTTGTTTGCCTCAACCACTGCGAGAAAATTATTCACGCCCTTAATGTACTCGGAGGTGCGTCTGTTACCATACATCCATTGTCGGTTCATCTCTGCGTACATCATGAATAGATAAGTAGCCAAATTAATAGAAGTTCATCATCACATTAAACCCAAAGTACATACATAGTTCTCATTGAACAACATATAGCTCTCCAGAGCATCTAATTAAACCATACATTGAAACTATGTAAAACATTTCAATGCAACAACAAATGCGATCATAACCGCAACCAAGGTAATAATTGATCCAATGGAATAATGATACCAAACCTCAATATGAATGGCTTATTTTCTAATCCTTCTAATCTTCAAGCGCATTGCATCCATCTTGATCTTGTGATCATCGACGACATCGGCAACATGCAACTCCAATATCATCTTCTCCTCCTCAATTTTTTTCAATTTTTCCTTCAAGCAATTGTTTTCTTATTCAACTAAATTTAACCTCTCGACAATAGGGTCGGTTGGAATTTCCGGTTCACATACCTCCTAGACAAAAAATCTATGCCACGTTGCTCGGCATAATTGTCATAAACACTAAGTGAAACTAATAGTTATAAAAGAAAATATATGTACCACATCTGAATCATAGACAGGAAGAGGGCCGATGGAGGCGGATACCAAAACCATCGCACTATATAATAATAAGTAAGAAAACTGCACAAGTATCTATCTAAATCATACAAGTAAGAACTTTTTCTTTTAGAAAGAAGATAAGATCAACAGGCTCACCACGATGGTGCAGGCGACGAGATCGGCGCGAGCAATCAACGGCGGTGAGGACGGAGACGGGACAGGACGGACCGCCAAACCTAGACAAATCTCGAGGAAAATGGAGCTTTGACAAGGAGCTTCGAGAGGAGAAAGCTTAAGTGTGGCTCGGGCATTTCATCGAACACCTCATGTGCATAGGAGGTGAGCTAGAGCACCATAAAGCTCTCCAACGGCCATCCAGAAAAATAGAGCAATGGAGTGCTCTGCTCGCGGGCGAGGGGGTATATATAAGCATCTCATTGGTCCCGGTTCGTGGCTGGAACCAGGACTAAAGGACACCCTTTGGTCCCGGTTCAAGCCACCAACCGGCACCAATGGTGGTTGGGCCAGGAGCGAGGCACATTGGTCCCGGTTCGTGCCTAGAACCGAGACCAAAGGTGCCAGATGAACCGGGACCAATGCCCCACGATGGCCCGGCCGGCCCCCTGGCCTCACGAACCAGAACCTATGCCCCCATGGGTCCCGGTTCTGGGCTGAACCGGTACTAATGGGCTGGCCCGGCCTGAACCAAAGCCCTATTTTCTACTAGTGTGTACGCACATGCCTGTGGAGATCACCTGGTCGGAGTAGAGTCGATCAAAGCTGACCAGAAAGTCCAGAAGCAGGTGCATGACATCATAGCATCTGGACTACGATCCAGTAGCTAGCCTGAATGTATGTGACGGGGCAGCTGATGGACCATGTGTATCCCGCCAGCTGCCTGGACTGGCCTTACCCAAATCCCATCACGAGCTCATGCCAACCTGATTGTCAAATCTCGTCATCCGCGCAACATCGTGACTGATCATATCGATCGATCATCACTCGTGACAGTGAGTGCTTTCTGCTGCTGCTAGTGCTCGTCTGCTCAATCTACTATCGCTGAAGGCAATGTGTGTGCGTGGGTGTGGTCGCGCTCCTTGTCGATGTCGGCTGCACGTTGTTGCAATGATTCGTGCTTCCCGCTTCACCGGGCGCTCGTGAAAGCTACTGCTTGTGGATCGTGTTTCATGTGAGTGATGGATGGAGACGGCCGAGCCCACGTCCTGGCGGGTGTCGGCGTGCCTCAGCACTCCACGCAGTTACTACTAGAAAAATGGGATCCACACGCTGACCGGGAGGCACACACGTGCGCGAATCTAGCGGCGCCAGGGATCGTACTCGTACCCCCTCCAGTCATTATTAGTTTACATATAAATTTTATGATAAATTTTTTAGAATAAATTTTATGACAAGTCAAAATATATTTACTTCAATCTTATAGAAAAAAATCAACATTCACGATGTCAAATCAATACTGCTAGATTCATTATGAAATGTAGCCCCTCCAGTATAACTAACCGTCCAGGCCAAGTGTCCATCACGACTGCCCGCTCATGTCGCTCTCCAGGGGAGCGGCCCAAACGTACCTAACACCGCCGCCGCCGCCCCAACCGCTCCTCCCCGCCCCCCTCGTCGCCATCGGGCGTTGCTGTCGGGCAAAGCCCGCGCAGCAGCCGGCAGCGGCAGGCCTCTCTTGCGTGGATGCGTTCTTGAACTGGCCCTGGACGGCGTAGTGCTCAGCGAGGTAGGTCGCCGGGGCGGCGGCCCCGGGTCCTCTCTGTGGTCACTACTAGGAAAATGCTTATAGGTAGACATTTAGCAGTAGCGTTGGGTAAATACCCCATGCTACCGCTATTTAGCAGTAGCGCCGGACAAAACCAGCGCTGCAAGCGCATGTTAGCAGTAGCATGATACGTCTCCGTCGTATCTATAATTTTTGATTGTTCCATGCCAATATTCTTCAACTTTCATATACTTTTGGCAACTTTTATATTATTTTTGGGACTAACATATTGATCCAGTGCCCAGTGCCAGTTCCTGTCTGTTGCATGTTTTATGTTTCGTAGAAAACCAATATCAAACGGAATCCAAACGGGATAAAAATGGACAGAGAATTATTTTGGAATATTTGGGATTTTCCAGAGGAAGAATCAACGCGAAACGGTGTCCGAGGTGGCCACGAGATAGGGGGGCACGCCCTAGGGAGGCAGGCGCGCCCTGGCCTCTCATGGGCCACCTGTAAGGCGGTTGATGCCCTTCTTTTGCCACAAGAAAGCTAATTTTATGAGAAAAATTTGGGCGAAAGATTCACCCCAATCGGAGTTACGGATCTCCGGATATTTAAGAAACGGTGAAGGGGTAGAATTAGGGAACACAGAAACAGAGAGATAAATCCAATCTCGGAGGGGCTCTCGCCCCTCCTACGCCATGGGAGCCAAGGACCAGAGGGGAAACCCTTCTCCCATCTAGGGATAATGTCAAGGAAGAAGAATAAGAAGGGGGGCTCTCTCCCCCTTGCTTCCGGTGGCGCCGGAACGCCGCCGGGGGCCATCATCATCACCGCAATCTTCAGCAACACCGCCGTCATCTTCATCAACATCTCCATCACCTTCCCCCTTCTATATCCAGCAGTCCACTCTCCCGCAACCCGCTGTAACCTCTACTTGAACATGGTGCTTTATGCTTCATATTATTATCCGATTATGTGTTGCCATCCTATGATGTGTGAGTAGATTTCCGTTGTCCTATCGGTGATTGATGAATTGCTATGATTGGTTTGAGTTGCATATTTTATTATTGGTGCTGTCCTATGGTGCCCTCTGTGTCACGCAAGCGTGAGGGATTACCGCTGTAGGGTGTTGCAATGCATTCATGATTTGCTTATAGTGGGTTGCGTGAGTGACTGAAACACAAACCCGAGTAAGTAGGTTGTTGCGTTTGGGATAAAGAGGACTTGATACTTTAATGCTATGGTTGGGTTTTACCTTAATGATTCTTTAGTAGTTGCGGATGCTTGCTAGAGTTCCAATCATAAGTGCATATGATGCAAGTAAAGAAAGTATGTTAGCTTATGCCTCTCCCTCAAATAGAATTGCAATAGTGATTACCGGTCTAGTAACATAGTCAATTGCTTAGGGACAATTCCACAAGTCCTACCACCACTTTTCCACACTCGCTATTTTCACTTTATTGAATCTTTATCCAAACAGCCCCTACTTTTTATTTTCGTGTTCTTTATTATCTTGCAAACCTATCCTATCACACCTACAAAGTACTTCTAGTTTCATACTTGTTCTAGGTAAAGCGAACGTCAAGCGTGCGTAGAGTCGTATCAGTGGCCGATAGGACTTGAGAGAGTATTTTCTACCTTTAGCTCCTCGTTGGGTTTGACACTCTTACTTATCGAAAGAGGCTACAACTATCCCGTATACTTGCGGGTTATCATAGCACGTGATTTCCCGCCCAGCGCTGCTATTAATGGGCCTCACTCTCGGCCCCTTTAGCGATAGCGCTAGCCCTCCTCCCCTGCGTTGCTGCAAAGCCCATCTCTGCTTCCTACTTGCGCCAACCCGCACGCGCACCTCTCTCTCACTCACTCACAATCACACGCTCACACTCACTCCCTCCTCCCCTGCAAACGAATAAGGCAAAAATGAGAAAAAATAATTATACGGGAAAGCTCTCAACAAGTAGAAGAAGAACAAGGAAATCTTTTTGGATTTTATTTTTTATCCTACTACTAAGCATGCGTAGAAAGTAAATTGACTACAACTAATTTTTTTTGTTTTTCTAAAGTTTTTCAAACACACAAGAAGAAAGCAAAAATATAGATCTAAGCATGGATGATACAATGAAAAAGTGTGAACACCGACAAGTGGAATGATATGTGAACATGAATGTAATGTCGGTGAGAACAAGTACTCCCCCAAGCTTAGGCTTTTGGCCTAAGTTGGTAATCGATCAGTAGCCTGGAGGGTAGTAGTCTGCGTGGTAGCTCACAGAGGCTCTCGGTGCGGATGCCTCGGCACGCCGTGCTCCACCACTGTTGCGTTATGAGCTCGGGCCTCGCTCTCAAGAATAAAATATCTCCCCTTGCTGTGATAAGCAAAAAGAGCAGGCGTAGGCAAATATGTGTCCACAATAGATTTTTGGTTAAACATTAGATTGTAAGTGAAATTATCAACCTTTCCCTTTAGGATATTATGTTCCTTTAAAGTGTCAAAATCTAAATACCGCATGGGTAAGATAGGATCAAAGGGCAAAGGTGAAACACCCAGCTCTCGTGCTAAACGTGTGGCATAAATTCCACCATAGAACCAACCACTGTTAGCATTATGCTGAAGTCTACATGCAACAATCGCTCCAAGGTTATAATTCCTTTCACCAGTGAGAGCGGTGTGAATGAGGTTCAAGTCTGGCGCACAATGATGCTACAGTCTTGCTTGCCTACTATGCATTTCCTGTTAAATAATGCAAAATACTGAATTGCGGGAGAGTGAATGCTCTTTACTCTTCCTTGTCTTACTCCTCTATTTTCACCGTAACAAAGGCTAGTCAAGAAAGACTCGTACTCAGCCTTCGGTGGTTCATCAAGCGAACCCCAAAATGGCAGTTTGCTATGGTAAGCAAAATCCTCCAGTGGGATAGTAAACGGTTTATCATAAAGCATAAAAGACACCCTAGACCCACGAGGGAAAAATGTAAATCCTTTGACAAATGACTCAGTGAGAAGTTGGCATTGTTCACACTTATCTGAAAGGTAGGGACCGAGGCCAACATTGTGAACATATTGCTCAAATTCCTTCTTAATGCCCACACGCACCATATATTCATCGCAAGGCCATAAGCATGTTTTGGTGGTGGCATCACGCGTGGAACTTTCACTTTGTTCAACATAAGACCGGCGAGCAGAACTGTCACGAGAAGATGCCCCCGAGGATCGTCTCCTCGAAGAGCTCCTTCCAAATAGGTTCATCATGTCTGCGTACAATTTTCTAAAATAAATTTTTTGGGGTGACAAAAATTTGTCAGCAAAACTTTGTAAAATTGATAGCAGCTACTCATATGGATACATAGAGGCCATAGCAAGCCTTCAAACTACTTAGAACACTAAGAATTCAACATGCAAGCTCATCTAAAATAGCACCATGAGTAGCTAATTATTCAAAGTATAAACCACTAAAACAAAAACTATTTGGACAAACGGTGGAGTCACATACCAAGGAACAATCCCCCGAAACAGTTTCAGAAACGGAGCTTTGAGCAAAGAGATCAAAATCCGCGGGTTTGAGCTCAAGAACACGGGAGAGAGAGCAATGGAGAATTTTTTCTGGAGGTAAGTGATGATGTGGGCTAAAGAGATAAGTGAGGGGGCCCACGTAGGGACCACAACCCACCAGGGCGCGCCTGGGGTCCTGGCGCGCCCAGGTGGGTTGTGCCCACCTGGTGCACCTCCCTCTGGTATTATTTGCACCAGAAATTCAGAAATATTCATAAAAAATTCATGTTCAATTTTCAGGGCATTCTGAGAACTTTTATTTTTGGGTCATTTTTTATTGCATAGGAAATTCAGAAAATAGATAAAACATGGCATTTTATTTTATTTAACTAGTAAAAACAGGAAACAAAAAGTAAGGACAGAAGGTAGTGCTTACTAAATTCATCAACTTCATACCGCTCAAAAATGATTCATTAATAAGGTTGATCATGTCTTATTAACAACCACTTCTGATTAGCATGAAACCGAAAAACTTTCATAAATCACAAAGTTACCTCAATGGGGATATGAATTTCCCTAACAATAAGCATTTCATATTTCTTTTTGACAGTAGGTAGGCGTATTTGAAAACTTCCAATAGTGATTGTCGGAGATTTTTCAATAACATTAATACCATTCACTTGGAATTGTTTCTTCGAAAAGTGCACTGTATGCTCATTACCATTAATATGAAAAGTGAACTTGCTTTTGTTGCAATCAATAACATCCCCTGCAGTATTCAAGAAGGGTCTACCAAGGATAATCAATATGTTGTCATCCTCGGGCATTTCAAGTATAACAAAGTCAGTGAAAATAGTAACATTAGCAACAACAACGGGCACATCCGCACATATATCGATAGGTATGGTGGTTGATTTATCAGCCATTTGCAAAGATATTTCAGTAGGTGTGAGCTTATTCAGATCAAGTCTTTTGTATAAAGAGAAAGGCATAACACTAACACGAGCTCCTAAATCACACAAAGCAGTTTTCACATAATTCTTTTTGATAGAGCAAGGTATAGTTGGTATTCCCGGATCTCCAAGTTTTCTAGGTACTCCATCTTTGAAAGTATAATTAGCAAGCATAGTGGAGATTTCAGCTTCCGGTATTTTTCTCTTATTTGTGATGATGTATTTCATATACTTTGCACAAGGAGGCATTTTTAAGATGTCAGTCAAGCGAGTACGTAAAAAGACTAGCATCAGCATTTCAGCAAAGCGTTCAAATTCTTCATCATCTTTGTTATTAGTTGACTTGGGTGGAAAAGGCATAGGCTTTTGAACCCACGGTTCTCTTTCTTTACCATGTTTTCTAGCAATGAAGTCTCTTTTATCATATCTTTTATTCTTAGGTTGTGGGTTATCAAGATCAATAGGTGGTTCTATCTCAACATCATTATCTGGTTCCTTATCATTATTTGTTTCAGTGTCTTCATGAAACTCATCATTGTCTTTTTCATTATCACTAGGTGGATGTTCATTACCAGATTGAGTTTTAGCATCAAAGATAGAAGTTTCATTTTTCATTATCAGGAGGTTTGTCTATTTCAGGTTCACTAGAAGCATGCAAAGTCCTATCATTTTCCTTCTTCTTTTTCTTTTTAGAAGGACTAGGTGCACTAGTGTTATTTCTTTGCGAATCTTGTTCAATTCTTTTTGGGTGTCCCTTAGGATAAAGTGGTTCCTAAGTCATTTTACCTCCTCTAGATGCAACTCTAACAGCAAAGTCATGTATATTATGATTCATTTCATCAAGTAATTCTCTTTGTGATTTAGCAACTTGTTCTAACTGGGTTTGAACCATAGAAGCATGTTTTCCAACACCTCTAACATCATTTGAGATTCTAAATAACAAGTCACTGAAGCGAGCAATCATATCAGAATTATATTTCAATTGTTTCATAACATTTGCATTGAAGTGGTCTTGTTTTCTAATGTAGTTTTCAAACTCATAAAGGCATTGGGTAGGATGCATATTGTGAGGATTATCATTTTCATTGAACTTCATAAGAGAATTTACCTCTACCACCTTAGGCAGTGGTGGTGTATCAAGCCCATGTATTTCTTTAATAGGAGGTAAATTTTTAACATCCTGAGCTTTAATACCTTTTTCCTTTATAGATTTCTTTGCTTCTTGCATATCTTCAGGAATGAGATATAATATACCCCTCTTCTTCGGAGTGGCTTTAGGCGGTGGTTTAGGAATAGTCCAATCATCATAATTTTTCAATATGTTATTCAATAATTCTTCAGCTTGAGCAATAGTTCGTTCCCTAAAAACACAACCAGCACAACTATCTAGGAAGTCCCTAGAAGCATCAGTTAGTCCATTATAGAAGATGTCAAGTATTTCATTTTTCTTAAGAGGATGATCAGGCAAAGCATTAAGTAACTGGCAAAGCCTCCCCCAAGCTTGTGGGAGACTCGCTTCTTTAGTTTGAACAAAGTTAAATATTTCCTGTAAGGCATCTTGTTTCTTATGAGCAGGAAAATATTTTTCAGAGAAGTAGTAAATCATATCCTGGGGAGTACGCACACAACCAGGAGCAAGAGTATTGTACCAAGCTTTAGCATCACCCTTTAATGAGAAAGGAAATAATTTGAGAATAAAGAAGTATCGAGTTTTCTCATCATGAGTAAAAAGGGTGGCTATATCATTCAACTTAGCAAGATGTGCCACATCAGTTTCAGTTTCATAACCATGGAAAGGATCGGATTCAACCAAAGTAATTAACTCCGGGTCGATAGAGAATTCATAATCCTTATCATCAATAAAGATAGGCGAAGTAGCACTCTTAGGATCACATTTCATTCTAGCACTCAAAGATTTTTCTTTATACTTGTGTAATAATTTCTCTAGATCATCTCTATCCTTACAAGCAACAATATCTCTAGTTGCCTCTTCACTCATAACATAGCCTTCCGATTCCTTAGGCATTTCATATCTAGGAGGTCTAGCTCTAGCAAGTGTTTCAGGAGTTTCAGTTTCAAGCTCATCACCAGATTCAACCACATCATGTTGTATTACTCTAGCAGTTTGTTCATCAAGAAATTCACCAAGTGGCACATCATCATTATCAAGCATGGTACTAGCATCATTGTAAGCATCATTCATAGTATAAGTAGCATCATCAATAACTTGCGACATATCATAATTAATAGCATGTGGTGGTGTTGTTACAAGTTTACTCATAATAGAAGGTGAATCTAAAGCAGATCTGGATGGCAGTTTCTTACCTCCCCTCGTACTTGAGGGAAATATCTTAGTCTTTGGATCCTCCTGATTCTTCTTAGTGATAAATTTATAATAATCCCACGGGACTCAACAAATATAGCTATGCTCCCCGACAACGGCGCCAGAAAAAGGTCTTGATAACCCACAAGTATAGGGGATCGCAACAGTTTTCGAGGGTAGAGTATTCAACCCAATAGTTTGCTATCAGAGGTATAAACTCTAATAGCAAACTTTTGGCCCTTAGAAATGCTATTGATACTAGCGGTTGTTCGGTGCTATGTATCCAATAAACAAAGCGTGAATCTTTTGATCTAGCATTTATTAAAACTTTCTGCCCCAAACGCTTTGATAAATTCGTCTTTGTGCCTTCGTTGGGTGCCTCGGGTGGTATTATCACTATTTGGAACAGCTCTATGTTTGTGGGCACGCCGTGGTTTATTGATTCATTTGCTGTGGGGATCTCTTTTGTTTCAACTCAGCCCAATGAGACTTGGAAACTTGTCAATGTTTATGGCCCTTGTTCTGGTCAGTGACGGGTAGAGTTTAGCACCTGGTTATTTGATCTTAATATACCTGATGATGAAAATTGGTTAATCCTCGGCGACTTCAATTTTATCCGATCCACGGCTAATAGGAACAAACCAGGGGGAGATGCTGCTGACATGTTGCTGTTCAATGAGATCATTCGAGCACAATCCTTGATGGAGCTTCCTGTCAAAGGCCGATCATTTACTTGGAGCAATATGCAAGATGATCCCTTGCTTGAACAACTGGATTGGTTCTTCTCATCGTCAAATTGGACCACCTCGTTCCCAAACATGATGGTTTTACCTCTTGCCAAACCCGTGTCTGATCATATTCCCTGTGTTGTGGCCATTGAGTCCAAAATCCCCAAGTCTAAACTATTCCGGTTTGAAAACTTTTGGGTTAATCATGTGGGATTCTTAGATGTAGTATCTGGTTCTTGGTCCAAATCTTGCCATGTTCCGAACTCAGCTGCCCTCATCTGCAAAAAGCTGAAAAACTTATGCTACGATCTCAAGCATTGGAGCCGTGGCATTTCGAAGCTGAAAATCTTGATTCAGAATAGTAATGAGGCTCTTACTAGGTTGGATGATATTGAGGACAAAAGAGTTCTTCTTACTCAAGAAAAAAGCTTTAGGCGCATTCTTAAGTTACACCTCAATACTCTGCTAGAATATCAGAATGATTACTGGAGGAAAAGGTGCACTATCAGGTATTTCAGATTCGCTGACAAAAACACTAAACTTTTTTAGTCCCTTGCGACCGAGAGGTTAGGCATAACTCCATTGCCAACCTGCCTGATGGTGATGTGACCGTTAGTGACCATGTTGGTAAGGAGGGAGTGTTGTATAAAACATACAAAGAATGCTTGGGCTCCTCTAAGCCTACCTGCATGCGTTTTGACCTCTCTCGGATCATTAGACGGATTGATGGCTTGGATGAATTGTCGGCACCATTCACGAATGATGAGATTGATGCTGTGATGAAAGAAATGCCGGCTGATAGGGCACCTGGCCCCGATGGCTTTAATGGTTGCTTCCTCAAAAGTTGTTGGCAGATCATCAAAGAAGATTTCTACAAGATGTGCAAGGATTTTCATGAGGGCAATCTTGATATATCCAGTATCTGTGAAGGCTATATTACCCTGATCCCGAAGATCTCATCCCCTGAGACTGCCAATGACTACCGACCAATAACCTTGCTCAATTGCTGCCTCAAAATTGTCACGAAACTCGTCTGCAGAAAGTCATCCTCAAGATCATCCACACGAATCAGTATGGCTTTCTTAAAGGGAGGACCATCCAAGACTGTCTTGCATAGACGTTCGAATATATTCATCAGTGCCAGGCATCGACATGTCAGATTGTGATGCTCAAACTTGAATTCGCCAAGGCGTTTGACACAATTGAGCATGCACCAATGTTGGAGATCGTGCGACACATGGGATTTGATGACAAGTGGCTTCGTTGGATGGGAACTATTTTTGGCTCTGATATTTCTTATGTACTCCTTAATGGAGTCCCTGGCAGAAAGTTTCAGTGTAAGTGTGGGGTGAGGCAGGGGGACCCCCTGTCACCAGTGATTTTTGTCCTCGCTGCTGACTTACTACAAGCTACTGTAAATGAGCCTTTGCTCGACGTTTGCTTGACCTGCCAATCCCATACAAT
Organism: Triticum dicoccoides; assembly: GCF_002162155.2. NCBI lineage: Eukaryota > Viridiplantae > Streptophyta > Magnoliopsida > Poales > Poaceae > Triticum > Triticum dicoccoides. The sequence goes on along the minus strand of NC_041389.1, from coordinate 485,461,031 downwards.
CGCCGTGGTGATTATCCCGTGGTGCAATATGCGGACGACACCATTTAGGTGATGTCTGCCTGCCTTGATCAAGCTGCCCGCATGAAGACCATATTGGAGGACTATGCTGCATCAGTGGGATTGAAAATCAACTTTCACAAATCTACGTTGATTCCCATCAACATTGATCAGCGGTATGCGATGGAGTTGGCGCAGGTCTTTGGCTGTTCAGTTGGTTCACTCCCGTTCACATACCTTGGTCTTCCCATGGGCATGACCAGGTCGACGCTGTTGGAACTCATGCCTCTTGTGCATGGTGTAGAGAGAAAGATGTCCACTGCTTTATCTTTGATGTCGCCGGGGGCCAAGCTCACTCTGGTCAACTCGGCTATGACGTCGATGTTAATCTATGCCATGTGCACGATTAAACTACACCCTAGAGTGATTGAACACCTGGATAAATTGTGAAGATACTGTCTTTGGGCTAAGAACTCTGAGGATGGAGTTAAGAACAATTTGTTGGCTGCCTGGGAGTTGGTTTGTAGACCAAAGAGCAAAGGTGGGCTCGGAATCATTGACATCAAAACCTAGAATATGGCCCTCCTCCTGAAGCATCTCTTTAAGTTCTATAACCACGACGACGTCCCCTGGGTGACCCTGATCTAGAATGCCTATTATAATGACAAGATTCCGCATGCTGCGGACCCTATTGGATCATACTGGTGGCGTGATGTGCTGCACCTCAACGATGTTTTTCGTGGGATTACAAGTGTCACCCTGGGCGATGGATCCTCCCCTCTCTTCTGGAAAGATGCCTGGTTTGGTGATCTCCATACACCTCTTATGGAGCTCTTCCCCAGGGCTTTCTCATACTGCTTAAACGAGGATGCATCAGTTGTCGATGTTCTCACGTCAACAGATCCAAACAGGCTCTTTTATCTGCCACTGTCAGCTTAGGCTAGGGAGGAGGTGCGTGAAATCCAACATGGATCGATGCATATTCTCCTGGAGAGTGATTGCAGAGACACCTGGGAGTGCACTCTCGGTGGGCCCAATTCTTCGAAGAAATTCTATGATCACTGCTTCAGAGAGATGGTTGCTGATGAAGCTTTTGGTTGGCTCTGGAAGGCCAAAAGTCCAATCAAATTCAAAATGTTCAGGTGGCTGCTGTTGGTTGATCGCCTAAACACAAGAAACATGTTGAGACGTAGACACTACATTGTTGCTAGCAATGTCTATACCTGCATGCTATGCCAAAACCCCCCAGAGGAGACGATTGAACATCTCTTCTTTACCTACCCTTTCAGCCAACGTTGCTGGGCTAAGGTTGGCATGCTTTGGTCAACTATGGGGGATAGAATCTCTTTGCTACATGGAGGCAGAGATGATTGGCGCCAACCCTTGTTTATGGATATCTTCCTGATGGCAGCCTGGAGTTTGTGGAAAGAGAGAAACAATGTTTATTTTAGATGAATCCCCCACTCCTTTGAATCATGGCTGGCTAGATTCAAAAACCTTTTGGGCCTCCTGGTGCACAATTGTAGAGAGGACCTCCACCCCTTCTTAACTGCCTACTTACAAAACTTGTAAAGCTTGTAAATCTTTTTCTGTTCTCCCGCTTGTCTAGATATTGGGCGGGGGGCCACTAAAAACCCACCTGTAACACTAATGTATCTGTTCCTGTGTGAGTAATACAAAAGTCAGTGGGAGCTTCTCCCATTGTCGCTGATCGTCAAAAAAAGAATATTTGAAGGTATTAGCATCTGAGTTGTAAATTCAACCACACCGAGAAATTAATTATCTGCAGCAAAGTGATCAGTAGCACAGTAATACGATAGTTTTGATAGTAGCGACAATAACAGTAGTAACAATAACAGTGATAGCAGTATTTTGTAGCAAGTGTGACAGTAGCAGCAGCAGTAGTAACTTACCAGAAACAATATAAGATAAATTCGTAGGCATTGGATCGGTGACTTGTTGGATGATATTCATCATGTGACAGTTATAACCTAATACGACACTAGCTCCAGTTCATCGATAGAATGTAGGCATGCATTCCGTAAATAGTCATACGTGCTTTATTAAAAGAACTTGCATGATGTCCTACCCTCCTGTGGCAGTGGGGTCGATATTAGAAACTAAGGGATATTAATGCCTCCTTTTAATAGAGAACCGGAACAAAGCATTAACACATAGTGAATACATGAACTCCTCAAACTACGGTCATCATTGAGAGTGGGCCCGGTTATTGTCACTCCAGGGTTGTCAGATCATAATAGTAGTAGGTGACCATAACTTGCAAGATCAGATCTAAAAAATGGATATAATGATGAATTCATAAACGGTTCAGATCTGAGTTCATGACACCCGGCCCAAAGTGACAAGCATTAAGCATAGCAAAGTCATAGCAACATCAATCTAAGAACATAGTGGATTCTAGGGATCGAGCCCTAATAAAACTAACTCGATTACATGATGAATCTCCTCCGACTCCTCACTGACCAGCGGGCCTACGAAGGAATTACTCAGTCCCGATGGGGAGCATCATGGAATTAGCGATGGAGATGGGTTGGCCATGACGAAGAACGAAGACCCCCCTCTACGGAGCCCCAAACGAACTTCAGATCTGCCCTCTCGAGGAAGAACATGGCTTGGCGGCGGCTCCATCTCGTGGATCATCATAATTCTTTCTCCTTGATTTTTTTCTGGAACTATATGAATTTATAGTAACAGGGGGTCGTTTGTGGGGCCACCATGTGGGTACAACCCACCTAGGCCCGCCAAGAGACGGGGTGTGCCCTGGTGGGTTGTGCCCACCCAGGTGCCCCTCTCAGGAAGGTCTTGGCTCCAGAAATTCTTATTATTGACATAAAAAATCCTCGCAAAGTTTTGTTCCATCCCGAGAACTTTTATTTCTGCACAAAAACAACACCATGGTAGTTCTGCTGAAAACAACGTCAGTTCGGGGTTAGTTTCATTCAAATCATGCAAATTAGAGTCCAAAACAAGAGGAAAAGCGTGAGAAAAAGTATATACGTTGGAGACGTATCACGGGCCAGGTGCCGTGATTGCTGCTCTACTCCCAAAAAGGATTAATGCCATCCGCGCTTAAACCAAACCATACATTCCTTGCGTCACCTGCAAACTCCTCCCAGTACTTTCTATCGATTTTTCTCCAGTGCGACCCGTCAGCGGGTGCTCTCAACTTCCCGTCTTTCTTATGGTCCTCTATGTGCCATCGCATTAACTTGGCATGCTTTTTGTTTCTGAACAGGCGTTTCAACCATGGTATTGTAGGAGCATACCACATCACCTTGGCAGGAACCCTCTTCCTGGGGCGCTCGCCGTTAACATCACCAGGGTCATCTCGTCTGATCTTATACCGCAATGCACCACATATCAGGCATGCGTTCAAATCCTTGTACGCACCACGGTAGAGAATGTAGTCATTAGGGCATGCATGTATCTTCTGCACCTCCAATCCTAGAGGGCATATGACCTTCTTTGTTGCGTACGTACTATCGGGAAATTCATTATCCTTTGGAAGCTTCTTCTTCAATATTTTCAATAGATTCTCAAATCCTTTGTCAGGCACACCATTCTCTGCCTTCCACTGCAGCAATTTCAGTACGGTATCGAGCTTTCTGTTGCCATCTTCGCAATTGGGGTACAACCCTTTTTTGTGATCCTCTAACATGCAATCAAACTTCAGCTTCTCCTTTTCACTTTTGCATTGTCTCTTTGCATCAACAATGACCCGACGAAGATCATCATCAGGCACATCATTTGGTTCCTCTTGATCTTCAGCTTCCCCCGTTGCAACATCACCATATTCAGGGGGCACATAGTTGTCATCATCTTCTTCTTCTTCGCTGTCTTCCATCATAACCCCTCTTTCCCCGTGCTTGGTCCAAACATTATAGTGTGGCATGAAACCCTTATAAAGACCTCATATTCCCACATACAGGGCATGGACAACACATAAAACCATTCTGCTTGTTTGCCTCAACCACTGCGAGAAAATTATTCACGCCCTTAATGTACTCGGAGGTGCGTCTGTTACCGTACATCCATTGTCGGTTCATCTCTGCGTACATCATGAATAGATAAGTAGCCAAATTAATAGAAGTTCATCATCACATTAAACCCAAAGTACATACATAGTTCTCATTGAACAACATATAGCTCTCCAGAGCATCTAATTAAACCATACATTGAAACTATGTAAAACATTTCAATGCAACAACAAATGCGATCATAACCGCAACCAAGGTAATAATTGATCCAATGGAATAATGATACCAAACCTCAGTATGAATGGCTTATTTTCTAATCCTTCTAATCTTCAAGCGCATTGCATCCATCTTGATCTTGTGATCATCGACGACATCGGCAACATGCAACTCCAATATCATCTTCTCCTCCTCAATTTTTTTCAATTTTTCCTTCAAGTAATTGTTTTCTTATTCAACTAAATTTAACCTCTCGACAATAGGGTCGGTTGGAATTTCCGGTTCACATACCTCCTAGACAAAAAATCTATGCCACGTTGCTCGGCATAATTGTCATAAACACTAAGTGAAACTAATAGTTATAAAAGAAAATATATGTACCACATCTGAATCATAGACAGGAAGAGGGCCGATGGAGGCGGATACCAAAACCATCGCACTATATAATAATAAGTAAGAAAACTGCACAAGTATCTATCTAAATCATACAAGTAAGAACTTTTTCTTTTAGAAATAAGATAAGATCAACAGGCTCACCACGATGGTGCAGGCGACGAGATCAGCGCGAGCAATCAACGGCGGTGAGGACGGAGACGGGACAGGACGGACCGCCAAATCTAGACAAATCTCGAGGAAAATGGAGCTTTGACAAGGAGCTTCGAGAGGAGAAAGCTTAAGTGTGGCTCGGGCATTTCATCGAACACCTCATGTGCATAGGAGGTGAGCTAGAGCACCATAAAGCTCTCCAACGGCCATCCAGAAAAATAGAGCAATGGAGTGCTCTGCTCGCGGGCGAGGGGGTATATATAAGCATCTCATTGGTCCCGGTTCGTGGCTGGAACCAGGACTAAAGGACACCCTTTGGTCCCGGTTCAAGCCACCAACCGGCACCAATGGTGGTTGGGCCAGGAGCGAGGCACATTGGTCCCGGTTCGTGCCTAGAACCGAGACCAAAGGTGCCAGATGAACCGGGACCAATGCCCCACGATGGCCCGGCCGGCCCCCTGGCCTCACGAACCAGAACCTATGCCCCCATGGGTCCCGGTTCTGGGCTGAACCGGTACTAATGGGCTGGCCCGGCCTGAACCAAAGCCCTATTTTCTACTAGTGTGTACGCACATGCCTGTGGAGATCACCTGGTCGGAGTAGAGTCGATCAAAGCTGACCAGAAAGTCCAGAAGCAGGTGCATGACATCATAGCATCTAGACTACGATCTAGTAGCTAGCCTGAATGTATGTGACGGGGCAGCTGATGGACCATGTGTATCCCACCAGCTGCCTGGACTGGCCTTACCCAAATCCCATCACGAGCTCATGCCAACCCGATTGTCAAATCTCGTCATCCACGCAACATCGTGACTGATCATATCGATCGATCATCACTCGTGACAGTGAGTGCTTTCTGCTGCTGCTAGTGCTCGTCTGCTCGATCTACTATCGCTGAAGGCAATGTGTGTGCGTGGGTGTGGTCGCGCTCCTTGTCGATGTCGGCTGCACGTTGTTGCAATGATTCGTGCTTCCCGCTTCACCGGGCGCTCGTGAAAGCTACTGCTTGTGGATCGTGTTTCATGTGAGTGATGGATGGAGACGGCCGAGCCCACGTCCTGGCGGGTGTCGGCGTGCCTCAGCACTCCACGCAGTTACTACTAGAAAAATGGGATCCACACGCTGACCGGGAGGCACACGCGTGCGCGAATCTAGCGGCGCCAGGGATCGTACTCGTACCCCCTCCAGTCATTATTAGTTTACATATAAATTTTATGATAAATTTTTTAGAATAAATTTTATGACAAGTCAAAATATATTTACTTCAATCTTATAGAAAAAAATCAACATTCACGATGTCAAATCAATACTGCTAGATTCATTATGAAATGTAGCCCCTCCAGTATAACTAACCGTCCAGGCCAAGTGTCCATCACGACTGCCCGCTCATGTCGCTCTCCAGGGGAGCGGCCCAAACGTACCTAACACCGCCGCCGCCGCCCCAACCGCTCCTCCCCGCCCCCCTCGCCGCCATCGGGCGTTGCTGTCGGGCAAAGCCCGCGCAGCAGCCGGCAGCGGCAGGCCTCTCTTGTGTGGATGCGTTCTTGAACCGGCCCTGGACGGCGTAGTGCTCAGCGAGGTAGGGCGCCGGGGCGGCCGCCCCGGGTCCTCTCTGTGGTCACTACTAGGAAAATGCTTATAGGTAGACATTTAGCAGTAGCGTTGGGTAAATACCCCATGCTAGCGCTATTTAGCAGTAGCACCGGACAAAACCAGCGCTGCAAGCGCATGTTAGCAGTAGCATGATACGTCTCCGTCGTATCTATAATTTTTGATTGTTCCATGCCAATATTCTTCAACTTTCATATACTTTTGGCAACTTTTATATTATTTTTGGGACTAACATATTGATCCAGTGCCCAGTGCCAGTTCCTGTCTGTTGCATGTTTTATGTTTCATAGAAAACCAATATCAAACGGAATCCAAACGGGATAAAAATGGACAGAGAATTATTTTGGAATATTTGGGATTTTCCAGAGGAAGAATCAACGCGAAACGGTGTCCGAGGTGGCCACGAGATAGGGGGGCACGCCCCAGGGAGGCAGGCGCGCCCTGGCCTCTCATGGGCCACCTGTAAGGCGGTTGATGCCCTTCTTTTTCCACAAGAAAGCTAATTTTATGAGAAAAATTTGGGCGAAAGATTCACCCCAATCGGAGTTACGGATCTCCGGATATTTAAGAAACGGTGAAGGGGTAGAATTAGGGAACACAGAAACAGAGAGATAAATCCAATCTCGGAGGGGCTCTCGCCCCTCCTACGCCATGGGAGCCAAGGACCAGAGGGGAAACCCTTCTCCCATCTAGGGATAATGTCAAGGAAGAAGAATAAGAAGGGGGGCTCTCTCCCCCTTGCTTCCGGTGGCGCCGGAACGCCGCCGGGGGCCATCATCATCACCGTAATCTTCAGCAACACCGCCGTCATCTTCATCAACATCTCCATCACCTTCCCCCTTCTATATCCAGCAGTCCACTCTCCCGCAACCCGCTGTAACCTCTACTTGAACATGGTGCTTTATGCTTCATATTATTATCCGATTATGTGTTGCCATCCTATGATGTGTGAGTAGATTTCCGTTGTCCTATCGGTGATTGATGAATTGCTATGATTGGTTTGAGTTGCATATTTTATTATTGGTGCTGTCCTATGGTGCCCTCCGTGTCACGCAAGCGTGAGGGATTACCGCTGTAGGGTGTTGCAATGCATTCATGATTTGCTTATAATGGGTTGCGTGAGTGACTGAAACACAAACCCGAGTAAGTAGGTTGTTGCGTTTGGGATAAAGAGGACTTGATACTTTAATGCTATGGTTGGGTTTTACCTTAATGATTCTTTAGTAGTTGCGGATGCTTGCTAGAGTTCCAATCATAAGTGCATATGATGCAAGTAAAGAAAGTATGTTAGCTTATGTCTCTCCCTTAAATAGAATTGCAATAGTGATTACCGGTCTAGTAACATAGTCAATTGCTTAGGGACAATTCCACAAGTCCTACCACCACTTTTCCACACTCGCTATTTTTACTTTATTGAATCATTATCCAAACAGCCCCTACTTTTTATTTTCGTGTTCTTTATTATCTTGCAAACCTATCCTATCACACCAACAAAGTACTTCTAGTTTCATACTTGTTCTAGGTAAAGCGAACGTCAAGCGTGCGTAGAGTCGTATCAGTGGCCGATAGGACTTGAGAGAGTATTTGTTCTACCTTTAGCTCCTCGTTGGGTTCGACACTCTTACTTATCGAAAGATGCTACAACTATCCCGTATACTTGCGGGTTATCATAGCACGTGATTTCCCGCCCAGCGCTGCTATTAATGGGCCTCACTCTCGGCCCCTTTAGCGATAGCGATAGCCCTCCTCCCCTGCGTTGCTGCAAAGCCCACCTCTGCTTCCTACTTGCGCCGACCCGTGCGCGCACCTCTCACTCACTCACTCACAATCACATGCTCACACTCACTCCGTCAACCCCCCTCTCCGGCCGCCGCCCCCGCCTATGCTGACCCTCCTCCCCGCCGGCCGCCCTCTGCTACGTCTTGAGTTTGCGTTGGTTTTCCTTGAAGAGGAAAGGTGACGCAGCACAGTAACGTAAGTATTTCCCTCAGTTTTTGAGAACCAAGCTATCAATCCAGTAGGAGGCTCCTCACAAGTCCGACGAACCTATAGAAACAAACAAGGAACTCGCAACCAACGCGATAAAGGGGTTGTCAATCCCTTCATGACCACTTGCGAAAGTGAGATCTGATAGAGATAATATAATAAGATAAATATATTTTTAGTATTTTGTGATATAGATTGGAAAAGTAAAGATGCAAATAAAACTAGATTGAAAACGTATATGATAAAAGATAGACCCAGGTGCCATTGGTTTCACTAGTGGCTTCTCTCGAGATAGCCTAAGTATTACGGTGGGTGAACAAATTACTATCGAGCAATTGATAGAAAAGCGAATAATTATGAGATTATCTAGGCATGATCATGTATATAGGCATCACGTCCGTGACAAGTAGACTGACTCCTGCCTGCATCTACTACTATTACTCCACACATCGACCGCTATCCAGCATGCATCTAGAGTATTAAGTTCATAAGAACAGAGTAACGCATTAAGAAAGATGACATGATGTAGAGGGATAAACTCATACAATATGATATAAAACCCATATTTTTATCCTCAATGGCAAAAATACAATACGTGCCTTGCTGCCCCTGCTGTCACTAGGAAAGGACACCGCAAGATTGAACCCAAAGCTAAGCACTTCTCCCATGGCAAGAAAGATCAATCTAGTAGGCCGAACCAAACCGATAATTCGAAGAGACTTGCAAAGATAACTCAATCATACATAAAAGAATTCAGAGGAGATTCAAATATTTCTCATAGATAAACTTGATCATAAACCCACAATTCATCGGATCTCGACAAACACACCGCAAAAAGAGTTACATCGAATAGATCTCCACAAGAGAGGGGGAGAACATGGTATTGAGATCCCAAAAGAGAGAAGAAGCCATCTAGCTAATATCTATGGACCCGAAGGTCTGAGGTAAACTACTCACAACTCATCGGAAGGGCTATGGTATTGATGTAGAAGCCCTCCATGGTGGATTCCCCCTCCGACAGAGTGCCGGCGACGGCTCCAAGATGGGATCTCGCGGATACAGAAGGTTACGGTGGCGGAAATATTTCTTCGGTGGCTCCCTTGATGGTTTCAGGGTATATGGGTATATATAGGAGGAAGAAGTACGTCGGTGGATGCCCGAGGGGACCTCGAGATAGGGGGGCGCTGTCACGCCCAATATGCGACCCTATCCAAAAGGAACTCGAAGGTCCCACCAAGGATAGACCCGCATATTGGAACGCTTTTGCAAGGTGGATATCATTACATCAACATTACATAATAGATGGGGATACATACATAAGGCATATAATGCCACACGAATACAACATCCTCATACATAAGATCAACATCATCCGTCTAAGGATGAATCACAAACAGAAACTCAAACGACATCCACCCTGCTAGCCCAGGCTGCCGACCTGGAACCTATCCCCTGATCGAAGAAGAAGCAGAAGAAGAACTCAACGCAAGCAAGCATCGCTCTCGCGTCATGATCATCGCATAAACCTGTACCTGCAACTGTTGTTGTAGTAATCTGTGAGCCACGAGGACTCAGCAATCCCATTACCATGGGTATCAAGACTAGCAAAGCTTAAAGGGAAAGGAAGGGGTAAAGTGGTGAGGCTGCAGCAGCGACTAAGCATATATGGTGGCTAACATACGCAAATAAGAGCGAGAAGAGATCAAAAGGAACGGACGTGAAACTAACAATGATCAAGAAGTGATCCTGAACTCCTACTTACGTCAAACATAACCCAGAAACCGTGTTCACTTCCCGGACTCCGCCGAGAAGAGACCATCACGGCTACACACGCGGTTGATGCGTTTTAGTTCGGATCTGGTGTCAAGTTATCTACAACCGGACATTAACAAATTCCCATTTGCCTATAACCACAGGCACGGCTTTCGAAAGATTATACCCTGCAGGGGTGTCCCAACTTAGCCCGTGACAAGCTCTCGCGATCAATGAAGGAATAGACCTTCTCCCAGGAAGACCCGATCAGACTCGGAATCCCAGTTTACAAGACATTTCGACAATGGTAAAACAAGACCAGCAAAGCCGCCCGGATGTGCCAACAAATCCCGATAGGAGCTGCACATATCTCGTTCTCAGGGCACACCGGATTGTCCAAACTTCCGGTAGGCCAGCCCAGAGTTGCCCCTGGTGGCCACCGGCGGTTGACAGGTTGGACCAACACTCACAACGAGCAATTGGCCCGGGGGGGATAATAATATAAAGATGATCCTCGAGAGCGCGACTCCCAAGGGAAGAAGGGCTAGGTGAGGCAAATGGTAAAACCAAGGTTGGGCCTTGCTGGAGGAGTTTTATTCAAAGCGAACTGTCAAGGGGGTCCCATAAATCACCCGACCGCGTAAGGAACGCAAAATCCGGGAACATAACACCGGTATGACAGAAACTAGGGCGGCAAGAGTGGAACAAAACACCAGGCAAAAGGACGAGTCTTCCACCCTTTACCAAGTATATAGATGCATTAATAATATAAGAGATATTGTGATATCCCAACCAAAATCCTGTCTACCATGGAGAGATCTTCAACTTCACCTGCAACTAGCAACGCTATAAGAGGGGCTGAGCGAAGCGGTAACATAGCCAAACAACGGTTTGCATAGGAAAGGTGTCAAAGGTTAGAGGTTCATGGCAATTTGGGATGGCTTGATAAACAGGTAATAGGTAGTGCAACATAGCGATAGAACGAAGCAACTAGCATAGCAATGATAGTAGTGAGATCCAAGGTAGCGGTCATCTTGCCTGAGATCCCGCAAGGAAGAAGAACGAGTCCATGAAGAAGATGAACGGATGAAGCCGAACCAACCGTAGACGAACGAATCCTCACGATCGCAACGAAACAGGAACTATTGAAAAGAAGCACACAACAAGGTAAACACACCACACATGAACAAGACATGATGCACAACAAGCATGATGCATGACAAAGCTATATGAAGCTACTCATGGCAAGAGATGACGCAAACAAGAGCAACACGTCAAGGCAAGTTTAAATGAGGCCAGGAACAACATATAACAATTCCAGTAAGTCCTCATATGCATATTTCGAAATTGGTCCAGATCTGAATAAACCTTATGTTCAAGTTGTTAAGCAGCAAGTTAAGATGCACAAAGATGATCTACACGAGATTCTAGTCAAGTTACATATAAAGTTCATTTAGTTCGGAGCTACGGCCTAGAAGATATGAGCAAAACAAGTTAAACATGGCATTGATGCAAAATGCATACAAACATCAAGCAAACACCTCAAAAGAAGGATGCAACATGATAATATGAATCTACATGCAATTCTAAGCAAGTTTAATATAGAGCACACTCAAAACGGAGCAACAGTTCAACACACACAATGGAACAAGTTATAGCTACAATCTGTCCAAAACAACAACTAGGCATATCGCAAGCATCAAAACAACAAGCTACAGCACCTCAACATAATAACAAAAGGCATGGGCATGATGTACAGGTAAAGCACTACAAAACATGAACACTGAGATAACTCCAGAAATCACTAGAACATGCTTAAACACACATGGTAAGATTGCAAGTTATAAGAATTCCGGACTTCGCAGAAAATAACATCACGATGCAATGTTCAGAGCTATCAAACAACATGTTACAGGAACTTATCATGGCAAACAAAGGCATGGCATGAATCTACTAAATGCATAGATCAAATGTCCTTTACTGACCATAAGCCAAAAAGGATCAGAAGATATAATGGCACCCTTGTAAACATGGCAAGTTATAATACAAATTCATACATGGCAGGAACATAATTATGAAGGCATGTAGATGAGCTTGTGCAACTCACTACAGAGTAATACATGGCATGGCAAGGCACCCAACAGTAAGAAGACATGTTTGTGAAGCTAAGCATGGCAATAGCAAGGTCATAGGATGCATGGATCAGTAGCAAAACACATGGAAACAACTGAACTTAATGTAAACAGGCTGACAACAACATTTTCAAGGAACTTTGGAGCAAGATATGAACAAGCTACATCAACCTATAAATGCAACCAGGGGCATGGATGGATATAGGATGACATGTAGATCAAAACATATTTATAGAACATCTCCATATTATGCATAGAATGATTTGTAGCAACATGTTTATATGGCATCACGAAATAACAGATTCAGCCTAGCAAAAGAGCAACATCATGAACACTACTTAACAAGCTCAATTCACTCACCACAAGCATTGCATGACAAGATAAGCATAGCATCATCAAGAAGTCATGTTTGTGAAACAAACCAAGGCAAGAACAAGCCCATAGCATGCAAGGATCAACTATAGCAACCTTGGCCAAATTGACTAACATGTAAACAATCTGCCAAGAAACATTTTGAAGCAAAAGTAGAGCACGAAAATGACATGCTAGACTACTCCATAATTGCAACCAAGGGCATGAATGGATAGACAACAACCATATGTTCAAAACACCCTTACTGAAGTATTTCAAAATATGCATGGATCTCTCTGTAGCATCAAGTTTACATGGCATCAAAATAACAGCAGAACAGGGTCTAAAATCAGCAACATCACGATGCCTAGTTTGCATGCTTGTGTTAGTCACCACATTGATCACAAAAATACATGGTAAGCACCTGTGTAAAGATGGCATGGCATAGTTCAAAACACATGTAGACATCAACCTCTTAGGATGCACACATCAATCATGGCAAAAATGACAAAAGAGCTCGTTCTGATAACAGACAACAGAAAACATTATGAAGCACTCTTACAACGAAGATTCCGGCATCAAGATGACCTCAAATGAATATGATGCAATGTAATGAAATGATGTACTCGTCGAGACGAACAATTTGACATATTACACGCACGAAACGGAGCTACGGATGCAGAGTTACGGTATGACGAACATGGCATGAAAATTACGAAAATCTGGGACAGGATTTCGGGGCAACCTCAATTCGAATCTGGATCTGGATCCGGTCGGAGCGGATCGAGGCGGGCCGGACTCGGGCCGGAGCTCTCGCCGGAGCTGAGGAGGGAGAAGGGGCCGGCGAGGTCGGGGCTACCGGAGGACGACGCCGGTCGGGGGGGCCGGGGCGCCGGGGCACGGCGGCTAGGTGGCGAAGGACGGCGTAGGGGAGCGGCGATGGCGCGGGCCGAGCGGCAGCGAGCGCGGCGCGAGGCGGAGCTCGGCTCCGGCCAG
>NC_041389.1:485393210-485446934 GCF_002162155.2 Triticum dicoccoides | reverse complement strand
GAAGGCGACACGTGGTGGCGGCGAGGGGGGCTGGACATGTCCGGCGGCAGAGCGGACATGTCCGGCGCGGCGAGGGAGGAGACTGCTAGGGTTTCGGGGGGATTTGAATCACGAATTCGGGGGAGGGGCATATTTATAGTTAGAGGAAGCTAGGAGTGTCCAAATGAGGAGCGGTTTTCGCCCACACGATCGTGATCGAATGACCGAGAGCATGGTGGGGAGTTAGGTGGGTTTTGGGCCACTTTGGAAGGGGTGTTGGGCTGCACAAAAGAGGCCTTTGCGATTACCCGGTTAACCGTTGAAGTACCAAACGACCTCCAAATGGCACGAAACTTGACAGGTGGTCTACCGGTGCTATACCAAGGCCGCTTGGCAAGACTCGGTCCATTCCGAGAAAGTTTAATACCCGCACACAACGAGAGACGAAAGGGGAACGCCGGGGGGCATAGGAGCGCCGGATTGCAAAACGGACAACGGGGAAAATGCTCGGATGCATGAGATGAACACATATGCAAAATGAGATGCACATGATGACATGACAAAATGCAACACGCAAGCAAATGACATGGCAACAACGGTGAATAGCTGGCAGACACCTGGCGCATCGAATCCGGGGCGTTACAGGCGCGCCCTATAGGGGGGGCGCCCTCCACCCTCATGGCTTCCTCGATTGTTTCTTGACTTGCACTCCAAGTCTCTGGATCACGTTCGTTCCAAAAATCACGTTCCCGAAGGTTTCATTCCGTTTGGAATCGGTTTGATATTCCTTTTCTTCGATATACTGAAATAGGCCAAAAAACAGCAATACGGGCTGGGCCTCCGGTTAGGTTAGTCGCAAAAATGATATAAAAATGTAAAGTAAAGCCCATAAACATCCAAAATAGGTAATATAATAGCATGGAGCAATAAAAAATTATAGATACATTGGATACGTATCAAGCATCCCCAAACTTAATTCCTGCTCGTCCTCGAGTAGGTAAATGATAAAAACAGAAATTTTGATGTGGAATGCTACCTAGAATAATTCTCAATGTATTTCTCTTTATTGTGGCATGAATGTTCAGATCCAAATGATTCAAAATAAAAGTCCATATTGACATAAAAAATAGTAATACTTCAAGCATACTAATAAAGCAATCATGTCTTCTCAAAATAACATGGCTAGAGAAAGTTATCCCTACAAAATCATATAGTCTGGCTGTTGCTCTATCTTCATCACACAAAGTATTTAATCATGCACAACCCCGATGACAAGCCAAACAATTATTTCATACTTTAGTAATCTCAAACTTTTTCAATTTTTCACGCAATACATGAGCGTGAGCCATCGACATAGCACTATATGTGGAATAGAAGGGTGGTTGTGGAGAAGACAAAAAGGAGAAGATAGTCTCACATCATCTAGGTGTATCAACAGGCTATGGAGATGCCCATTAATAGATATCAATGTGAGTGAGTAGGGATTGCCATGAAACGGATGCACTAGAGCTATAAATGTATGAAAGCTCAATAAAAGAAACTAAGTGGGTGTGCATCCAACTTGCTTGCTCACGAAGACCTAGGGCATTTTGAGGAAGCCCATCATTGGAATATACAAGCCAAGTTTTATAATGAAAAATTCCCACTAGTATATGAAAGTGACAACATAAGAGACTCTCTATCATGAAGACCATGGTGCTATTTTGAAGCACAAGTGTGGAAAAAGAGATAGTAGCATTGTCCCTTGTCTCTTTTTCTCTCATTATCTTTTCTTTTACTTTTTATTTCTTTTTTTTCTTTTTTTTCTTTTTGGTGGGCTTCTTTGGCCTCTTTTTTCATGGGCTTCTTTGGCCTCTTTTATTTTAATAAAGTCCTAAGTCTCATCCCGACTTGTGGGGGAATCATAGTCTTCATCATCCTTTCCTCATTGGGACAATGCTTTAATAATGAAGATCATCACACTTTTATTTATCTACAACTCATGATTACAACTCGATACTTAGAACAAGATATGACTCTACATAGATGCCTCCGGCGGTGTACCGGAATATGCAATCAATCAAGAGTGACATGTATGAAGAATTATGAGGTGGCCTTGCCAAAAATACGATGTCAACTACATGATCATGCAAAGAGCAATATGACAATGATGATGCGTGTCATAATAAACAGAACGGTGGGAAGTTGCATGGCAATATATCTCGGAATGGCTATGGAAATGCCATAATAGGTAGGTATGGTGGCTGTTTTGAGGGAGGTTTATGGTGGGTGTATGGCACCGGCGAAGGTTGCGCGGCACAAGAGAAGCTAGCAATGGTGGAAGGGTGAGAGTGCATATAATCCATGGACTCAACATTAGTCATAAAGAACTCATATACTTATTGCAAAAATCTACAAGTCATTGAAAACAAAGTACTACGCGCATTCTCCTAGGGGGATAGATTGGTAGGAAAATACCATCGCTCGTCCCCGACCGCCACTCATAAGGAAGACAATCAATAAATAAAATTGTGCTCCAACTTCATCACAAAGCGGTTCACCATACATGCATGCTACGGGAATCACAAACTTCAACACAAGTATTCTTTAAATTCACAATTACCGAACTAGCATGACTCTAATATAATCACCTCTATATCTCAAAACAATTATCAAGTATCAAATTGATCATAGCATCCAATTCACTTTCTACGATAGTTTTTAATATACCCAACTTGGATGCTCATCATTCTAGGACCAAATTTATAACCATACCAAATACCATGCTGTTCTAAAAGACTCTCAAAATAATATAAGTGAAGCATGAGAGATCAACAATTTCTTTAAAATTAAGCCACCGCTGTGTTCTAAAAGATATAAGTGAAGCACTATAGCAAAAGTTATCTGGCTCAAAAAAGATATAAGTGAAGCACATAGAATATTCTAATAAATTCCAATCAAGTAGGATTCTCCCAAAAGGTGTGTACAGCAAGGATGATTGTGGTAAACTAACAAGCAAAGAATCATATAATACACGACGCCCCAATCAAAACACATATCATGTAGCGAATAAAAATATAGCTCCAAGTAAAGTTACCAATGAACAAAGACGAAAGAGGGGATGCCTTACGGGGGCATCCCCAAGCTTAGACTTTTGGCTATTATTGAATATATTGGGTTTCCATGGGCATCCCTAAGCTTAGGGTCTTGCCAGTCCTTATTCCAGAGTCCACCAAATCTTTAACCAAAACTTGAAAACTTCACAACACAAAACTCAACAGGAAATCTCATAAGCTCCGTTAGTGCAAGAAAGAAAAACCACCACATAAGGTACTGTAATGAGCTCATTATTTATTTATATTGGTGTTAAACCTACTGTATTCCAAGTTCTTTATGGTTCATACCCTTACATACTAGCCATAGATGCATCAAAATAAGCAAACAACACACGAAAAGCAGAATCTGTCAAAAACAGAACAGTCTGTAGTAATCTGTAACTTTTGGTTACTTATGGAACTCCAAAATTCGTACCAAAATAGGACGTCCTAAAAAATTTGTCTATTGATCTACAGAGAAAAGAATCAACGCGAAATCACGTTTCTGTGATTTATTGAATTTTTTCTAGTGAGTGCAAAGTTTCTGTTTTTCAGCAGAATCAAATTAACTCATATCATAGGTTGTCCTATAGGTTCTACTTTGGCACAAACACTAAATAAAACATGAAAACACATATAAACAGAAAGTAGATGCAAAATTTATTACTAAACAGGAACAAAAACAAAGAACACAAATAAAATTGGGTTGCCTCCCAACTAGCGCTATTGTTTAACGCCCCAAGCTAGGCATAAAAGTAAGGATAGATCTAACTAGTGCCATCTTTGGCACTTGATTCATAAGTAGCTCGCATGATAGATTCATAAGATAATTTAATATTCTTTCTTGGAAAGTGCTCCGTGCCTTTCCTTAATGTAAATTGGAATCTAATATTCCCTTCCTTCATATCAATAATTGCGCCAATCGTTCTAAGGAAAGGTCTACCAAGAATAATAGGGCAAGAAAGATTGCAATCTATATTAAGAACGATAAAATCTACGGGCACCAAATTTCTATTTGCAACAATGAAAACATCATTGATCCTCCGCAAGGTGCAAATTTAAAGAGCAATCATCAAGATCATGGAAACCTAGAATATCACATAAAGTTTTTGGAATTGTGGAAACACTAGCACCCAAATCACATAAAGCAAAACACTCATAATCTTTAATTTTAATCTTTATAGTAGGTTCCCACTCATCATTAAGTTTTCTAGGTATAGAAACTTCCAAATTAAGTTTTTCATCAAAAGATTGCATCAAGGCATCAACAATATGTTTGGTAAAGGCTTTATTTTGACTATAAGCATGAGGAGAATTAACAACGGATTGCAACGAGGAAATACAAATTTCTAAAGAACAATTATCATAATTAAATTCCTTGAAATCCAAGATAGTGGGTTGAATGCTATTTAAGGTCTTGACCTCTCCAATCCCACTTTTACCAAATTTAGCATCAAGATCTAAAAACTCCGAATTATTGGGACGCCTTCTAACTAAAGTTGACTCATCTCCAGTCCCATTATTATTAAGATTCATATTGCAAAAGAAAGATCTAATAGGGGACACATCAATAACTTTAAGATCTTCATCATTATTTTCATGGAAACTAGAAGAACACGCTTTTACAAAGCAATCTTTCTTAGCATGCAATCTAGCGGTTCTTTCTTTGCACATGTCAATGGACACTCTCATTGCTTTGATAGAATCATTGATATCATGCTTAGGGGAAGTAGATCTAAGTTTAAGAGAATCAACATCAAGCGAAAGTCTATCAATGTTCCTAGCCAAATCATCAACTTTGAGAAATTTTTCTTCAAGCAAGGCATTAAAATTCTTTTGAGAGATCATAAATTCTTTCACACTATTATCAAAATCAGAGGGCATATTATTAAAATTACCATAAGAATTATTGTAGGAATTTCCATAATTATTAGAGGAATTACTAGGGAACGGTCTAGAATTAAAGTTTCCTCTATAAGCATTGTTACCAAAATTATTCCTACCAACAAAATTTATATCCATAGATTCATTATTATTCTCAATCAAGGTAGATAAAGGCATATCATTGGGATCAATAGAAAAACTATTAGTAGCAAACAATCTCATAACCTCATCCATCTTTCCACTCAAAACATTAATTTCTTCTATAGCATGCACTTTTTTACTAGTAGATCGTTCGATGTGCCATTGAGAATAATTAGCCATGATATTATCAAGGAGTTTTGTAGCTTCTCCTAAGGTGATTTCCATAAACATGCCTCCCACCGACGAATCTAAAAGATTTCTAGAAGCAAAATTCAACCCGGCATAAATTTTTTGTATGATCATCCATAAATTCAAACCATGAGTAGGGCAATTACGAATCATCAATTTCATTCTTTCCCAAGATTGGGCAACATGCTCATGATCAAGTTGTTTAAAATTCATAATATCGTTCCTAAGCGAGATGATCTTAGCGGGAGGAAAATACTTAGAGATAAAAGCATCTTTACACTTGTTCCAAGAATCAATACTATTTTTAGGCAAAGACAAAAACCAAACTTTAGCACGTTCTCTAAGTGAAAACGGAAATAATTCAATTTAATGATATCATTATCCGTATCTTTTTTCTTTTGCATCTCACACAAATCAACAAAGTTGTTTAGATGGTTAGCGGCATCTTCACTAGGAAGGCCGAAGAATTGATCTTTCATAACAAGATTCAGCAAAGCAACATTGATTTCACAAGACTCAACATCATTAAGAGGAGCAATCGGAGTACTAAGAAATAATAATTATTATTGGTATTGGAGAAATCACTAAATTTGGTATAATCTTCCGCCATGGCGACAAGTAATCCAACACACAAGCAAACATAAAAAGGGCAAGCGAAAGAGAGGGAGAAGAAGGCAGGCAAAAAAGAGAGGAGATTGGGAAAGAGAGGGCGAATAAAACGACAAGGGTGAAGTGGGGGAGAGGAAAACGAGTGGCAAATGGCAAATAATGTAAATGCGAGGGAGATGAGTTTGTGATGGGTACTTGGTATATCTTGACTTGATCGAAGACCTCCCCGGCAACGGCGCCAGAAATCCTTCTTGCTACGTTTTGAGCTTGCGTTGGTTTTCCTTGAAGAGGAAAGGGTGATGCAGCACAGTAACGTAAGTATCTCCCTCAGTTTTTCAGAACCAAGGTATCAATCCAGTAGGAGGCTCCTCACAAGTCCCACGAACCTATACAAACAAACAAAGAACTCACAACCAACGCGATAAAGGGGTTGTGAATCCCTTCACGGCCACTTGCGAAAGTGAGATCTTATAGAGATAATATGATAAGATAAAATATATTTTTGTTATTTTGTGATATAGATTGGAAAAGTAAAGATGCAAATAAAAGTAGATTGAAAACGTATATGATAAAAGTTAGACCCGGGGGCCATAGGTTTCACTAGTGGCTTCTCTCGAGATAGCATAAGTATTATGGTGGGTGAACAAAGTACTGTCGAGCAATTGATAGAAAAGCGAATAATTATGAGATTATCTAGGAATGATCATGTATATAGGCATCACGTCCGTGACAAGTAGACCGACTCCTGCCTGCATCTACTACTATTACTCCACACATCGACCGCTATCCAGCATGCATCTAGAGTATTAAGTTCATAAGAACAGAGTAACGCATTAAGAAAGATGACATGATGTAGAGGGATAAACTCATGCAATATGATATAAACGCCATCTTTTTATCCTCGATGGCAACAATACAATACGTGCCTTGCTTCCCCTGCTATCATTGGGAAAGGACACCACAAGATTGAACCCAAAGCTAAGCACTTCTCCCATGGCAAGAAAGATCAATCTAGTAGGCCAAACCAAACCGATAATTCGAAGAGACTTGCAAAGATAACTCAATCATACATAAAAGAATTCAGAGGAGATTCAAATATTTCTCACAAATAAACTTGATCATAAACCCACAATTGATTGGATCTCGACAAACACACCGGAAAAAGAGTTACATCGAATAGATCTCCACAAGAGAGGGGAAGAACATGGTATTGAGATCCAAAAAGAGAGAAGAAGCCATCTAGCTAATAACTATGGACCCGAAGGTCTGAGGTAAACTACTCACAACTCATCGGAAGGGCTATGGTGTTGATGTACAAGCCCTCCGTGGTGGATTCCCCCTCTGGCAGAGTGCCGTCGACGGCTCCAAGATGGGATCTCGCGGATACAGAAGGTTACGGTGGCGGAAGTATTTCTTCGGTGGCTCCCTTGATGGTTTCAGGGTATATGGGTATATATAGGAGGAAGAAGTATGTCGGTGGATGCTCGAGGGGCCCACAAGATAGGGGGCGCGCCCTCCACCCTCGTGGCTTCCTCGATTGTTTCTTGACTTGCACTCCAAGTCCTCTGGATCATGTTGGTTCCAAAAATCATGTTCCCGAAGGTTTCATTCCGTTTGGACTCCCTTTGATATTCCTTTTCTTCGATATACTGAAATAGGCAAAAAAACAGCAATACGGGCTGGGCCTCCGGTTAGTAGGTTAGTCCCAAAAATAATATAAAAGTGTAAAGTAAGGCCCATAAACATCCAAATTTGGTAATATAATAGCATGGAACAATCAAAAATTATAGATACGTTGGAGACGTATCACCCTCCCCCGTGCTGGCCCTCCTCCCCTGACAGCCGCCCTCCCCCACGCCGGCCCTCCTCCCCTCCGGCTGCCCCCAGCACCGGCTGCTCCCCCCACGCCGGCCCTCCTCCTCCACCGAGAGGTACTCCTCCCTCCTCCCTCCTCCTCCCTCCCTAGTTATAGTTATTAGAGAGTAGTTATTTTGAACCTTATGTAGTTAACAAAATGAAGGTTCTTTGAATAATGTAGGTTATGATCGAACCCTAGCTAGGACATATTAGGTAGTATGAACCCTAGGTTTTTAAATTAGCTAGGTTTTTAAATTAGGACAAAAATTTAGCTAGGTTTTTAAATTAGGATAGAAATTTATCTAGGTTTTCAATTAGGTGTAGTTAATAGAATTTAGGTGTTTTAGGTGTATTTAACAGAATTTTAGGTGTTTTAGTTGTTTTACGTGTAGTTAACACAATTCTAGGTATTTTTTAGTTAAAGCAAAAAAATTTTAGTTAAAGCAATTTTTCCTGTTATATGCAAATTTGCAGTGGACATGTCATATTTTGAACATGTCACATTATGGACATGTCATATTTTTTGAGTGGCCTATGTTTTGCCAGAATGTCGACTCGTTTACATTCTGGCAAATTTCAGGCGCTTGATATGTCCTGATTTTAGCAAAGGTCATGCCGAATTTTGCTAAATGTTTATTAATTTTGTTTTCATAATTAAGCATTTGTTCTCGATGTCAACGATGCCTGGCCCGCATCCTCGTCATCGACTCGGCGGAGGAGGCCTGCTTGATTATAGGGGCCATGTTCAGGACTGGGCTCCGTAGGGCTGGTATTGGGAGGTGCTACCTTCCAGGGCTCGCAACTTGGTGAGGAGGCAGCCCGTCGTCGACCCGGACCTTCTTTGGTGGCGGTCACGTGGGCCAGTGATGGTGGGGAGGCTTTCGTCCATCGTAGAGGTGGTACGTCACCGTGTCAGTGAGGAGGACGAGCACGTCTGCCACTACATGGTTGCATTAGAGGGCAGGTTCGACAGTACTTGGATGGTTCTTTAGGGTCTCACTGAAGCTATGATCCTGTGATGGTTCCTTCTCTTTGGGTGTCCACCGCCCGCGCTGATACCCGTCATTCGCTAGGGTTCTAGCTGTATTAGTGATGTTATATGTATGATACTATTGGAGATGTATTGGTGATAATATTCGACGATGTACGGACGCAAGAGATGATTTAGTTTTCTTATTGAATGCATGCTAATTTGAATACTAATTTGTTTTATGATTTAGTTTTGCTTATTGAATGCACGTCTATTTTAACTATGAACATAGGAAATGTCTGACGATGATAAGGAAAGGGAATTCGATATGTGCGAGTATTGTGAAGACGAGCGCGGCCTGTGCGACATGCCTCACCTAGTTGGTGGTAGGCGCTTCATCATCAAGCTGGATGAGAACTTCAAAGTGGATATAGTAAGTCACAACGACAAGTCTTTTCTCGTAATTAAGCATGAATTTTGCTTCTTTTGCTTCAACATATATTTTTTTTACAATTCTACTAGCTTATCCCCTGCCATGCAAGAATTTATATCTTGGATAAGATTGGTTTCAGTACTATGGAAAATATGGAGGTAAAGAGAGTTCACTTGAGGACCGAGTATGGTTATACTTTTGCCATAAAATTATACAATGCAGACACCTAAACCTATTTTGGATGCAATAATTGGAGAGCACTATGCAAGGCTTATGTATTTGAGCCTGATACACTTATCACCTTTGATATTCGTTCGGAAGATGAAATTGAAGGTAATATCGACATCTGGGTCGATGTGCAGAGGCCTCCAGTTCTACCATTATGTGAGTTTCTCAACCATATTTATTAAGTAATTTATATTATTTATTTAAAAATAGTTGACAACTAATTTATATTGACAACTTATTTCCATTCAAGCAAACATGTCCAGCGCTTGGTAGACAGGACCTACTACTATCCCAGGGCTGAACTAAACTGCAGGAGATAGGTCATTATGTTTCATGGCTTGATGATCTTGATACTGTCAGGACATGTTATTTTCCTCGACTTTGAGATATTACTACTCGAAACGTGCGACGACTACTGTTCGTATTGAACTACGGTCACATCTATTTAGGAAAGATGGTAAGATTTTTAGTATTTGTCCTCATCAGTGCATCTTTTGCATACATTATTTTTAACCTAAACTTCATTCCTAAGTATGTTACTATGATGTTCTTCAACAGGGAGTCCCGATGAGTGTTGTGCCTTGTTGGATCGAGCCTAATGGTTGCATGACAATTGTTAGCTTACGGCCAAGACATCCTACAATGCACATGAGTACATTCAAGATTTCTCGAAGCGAGCAAGTCTTAATAGTCAAAGACTGAAGCAAAATTGTGAAGGATCGCAATAGAGAAGTACTAGGGGGCAGCAATCAGAAGCGCGACCCACAATTGTGAACATGTATAGCACTCTAGCTTCATCATATCGGAGAATGTTCATCTGCATTCTCCAATATGATGAAGCCGGAGTGCTATACATGTTCTATGCTATTTTACTTGAGAGAGAGAGCAGCAGCAGTGATTAGCTAGCTAGAATGAGTTTCAAGATGATGATGTGCTACACTATGACTAGCTATGATGATTAAACAATGTTGGTGGTAATGACTATGATGATTATTAGCTAGTGTTGGTGGTAATTTTCCCTTACTTGCAACTTCTATGATGAATTAGAGGGTATGTTGATGCTACTACTAATCATTGTTAGTGAACCAAATACATGTGAATTTCCATCCATAAATACTGCATTTGAATTTTATTTTTCTAATTAGTTAGCTGTAGTGTGGGGTGGAAATGTAGCGCTACTAGTACATACGATAGTTATAGTGCGGGAGGAGAAAGCAGCACTACTAGTACGTAGAATATTTGTAGCGTCAGGGAGAAAACGTGATACTGCTAAAACTTAGTTGTAGCACCATAGCAGTAGCGCGGGCACCCATGCTACTGGCATGCAAAAAACCCATGCTAATGGTAAGGTTTTTCTAAGTAGTGGGTGGCTGTGGCGGCTACGGTGGCCCCATGGGCGGTTCTGGGGCTGGAGTTGGGAGCGTTGTGCGCCGACGGCTGGATGCGCTCGGCCCGGGCCCCAACGATGCATGGTCTTTGGTGCTGGGCAGGTCCTCTTCGTCCTTGGCATTCCTCGATAGCGCGTGCGGTGACCGAAGGTGCTTGGAGGGTGCGTAGGTGGCGTGGTCGCTGGATTTGGCTGATGTCCAGATCTGGCTTCTGCGGGCTTTTCCGTGACTCAACCCGTCGTCTCCGCGTGGTGCCTGCGGCGGCGTGGTGCTCATACCAGATCCTTCCCTTGTGGGTGGTGTTTGGCGTCCGATGCTCAGGCCCTCAGCAGCGACGGGAATGCCTGATGATGTTTGATGGTGTGGATGATGTCGTTGGTATGCGGGACTGCTAGATCTATCTGTTCTGGCCCCCACGGTGGCCCTGGTGTTGCTCTGCCTCCGGCTCTGGGTGGTGCTTGTAACAACAGCGGGTCTACACTAGCCTATCTATGGTGGTGCTCTGGTGGTGCGGTGGTGATGGCTTCTGCTTGGTCATGACGCGATGACTTCGTGGAAGGCGTGCGGGCTAGCGAAGGTGCAACACGTGAGGGTGTGGTGTTCGGAGGTGCTCCGGGCAAAAGCTTGTCGGGCTTTTGCCGGCCGATGGCATCGGCGTCCGTGGACGTCATTTCACCTCCTTGGAGGCGCCACCATGCAGTTCACTCCCTGCACACCTTCAGATCCAACTCTTCGGGTGAAAGCCGAAGGCCCGAACAGGTCAGGCGACGGCGTCTTCATCATCGCTTCCTCCTTGGGGGCGTCGCCTTGAAGAGCATTGGATCCCGATTGCATGCTCCATGGGCTGGACGCTCGCAGCATTGCAGTCGGCTGGTGTCCATCTGGCGATGTGGATGTTTGCGCGGCTTCTTGTGTGGCAACGATGGCGGCTTCGAGCGGTGTTGGCTTGCTGATGAGCCTTGGTAGTCGGTCTCTTCCAGCATGTTCGAGGGGTCGCTGTGCCTCACTTTGTCTTTCTGAAGTCGGAGCTGCTGAGGAGGGGCCCTTGCGATGACGATGACACGACACAGTGATCGGTTTTGTCGTTGGCTCAGCGCAGACCCAATGCTTTCCCCTGCAATGCTCGTCAACAGAGTCAGAGCTGTCTAGTCGCCGGCGCATGTGGCTGACTGTTTGGCATCGATGGGCATAGGCCTCGACGCTTGTTTACGGTGAGGGCTTCTTCGGTGGTTGTCAATGGTGGAGTCAGAGTCGCCCTCGTGGAGGTTGATGGCGATGATGACGGGCTGCAACCTTGACGAAGTTTTTCTCCTCCTGGTGCGTGTGCATTCTTGTGTGGGTGGCCAGGTTGCCCAGGGCACCTTGTTTTTGATGGTATGATGTGACGGTTTTCGTTTGGTTTTCCGTTAATTAACCGAGCAATTCTCTTCGATCTTTTTTAATGAATCGGGCTCTAAGGAACCGCGTTTCAAAATAATAATAATACATATATTTGATATTGTAGATGTTGATATGTTTAATGTAAATTTGGTCAAACATTACAGAGTTTGACTTGACAGAAATCTAATACGCGGAGTAAAAAAGACGAGAGGGAGTACGTGAGAAGAATGGACACGACAGCGAATAGCCTAAGAGTTGTGAGAGGCGAGTAGACGAGACGAAGGCCATCTTTTTTTCTCTAAACCCGTCGTAATTTTTTAAACATAATATAGAAGAGTCGGCACATCATCTTGAGATTGATTGTGGTTGCATACGCCTTTTCAGTAGACGGGGATGCCTCTTCCCACTGAAAGCACATCGTCGAAAGGCCTAAAATATGTCATTGTTAACCGAAGAGAGCATCTCTCGGCCATTGCACCGTTGCACTACATAGTAGCACGGTGCAAACAGTCAGATTTTTTTGTTTGGTACCATTGAAACCTATGAATCTATGTGCTTCCCTCTATTACCTCTTGGGACTAGCAGTGTAGCATCATCTGCTAACCACCTCATTTTTATTATTTGAAAGGATGTGTACAATGATCATCGTGCCACATCACATCTCTTATCATCGCTTGTGTGTTTACACGAAAACTACGCTTTTGCTATCCTTCGGTCACAAAATTTGGCTAGCCTAACAAATACTCCCTCCATTCCAAAATATTTGTCTTTTTAGATATTTTAACAAGTGACTACATATACGGAGAAAAATGAGTGAATCTACACTCTAAAATATGTCTATATACCTCCGTATTTGATAGTCCATTTGAAATCTCTAAAAAGACAAATATTTAGGAACGGAGGGAGTACATGATATTATCTGCATGGTAGGATCCTCTTCAGAGTTCCATCCTCTGCAGAAGAACATGTTGTTTGCAAGACCAGAGTACATATGGGGTATAACAAAGCTCAAGGTAATGCAACCATTGGTGATAAAATCAGTCTCACTCTTCGTGATAAGTCAACTACGTACAATGGTTTATCTGCATTATGAAAAGATAGGAAGGATATGTCAATTTTGTGGAGTAATGTTCCATTCCAATCAGAATTGTGGGATAAGAAATGATCTAATCATGGAGAGAATAAGGTGTGGGAAGTCAGTTAGTGAAATTCCTTTTATGCAATATGGAGAGAGGTTATTAGATCCTATGTATGTGCTTCAATCTATCAGCGCAACCAAGAAGGATAACTTTTCAGTTCTTAGCAGGTTTCAAAGAATGTTTAGCAAAGAAGATGGAAAAGAGAAAGAACTCATGGGGTATACCAAAGTTAACCTGAGGTCTAGCCAACTCATATGAGTCAACTATTTTCAGATGGAAGGCAACAACAATTGCAGTATATAGGAGTGCCATCAACAGTATCAATAAAACAACAAGGTGGTGGAGTAACTGAAGGGAACATTAAAACAACAAAGAAGCAATTTCAAGCCAACACAAGGAATAGGGAGTTTCCAAAAAGAGGAAAAGGGGAAAATCAGTTTAGATGCCGGCCAAAAGAAACGATGGACATGCTTCCATATACACCCAGAAGATAATACAGTTTAGTACAAGCTTTACATCAGCAACAAGAGTATGGTCAGACATAAGTCAACAGATTGCCCACAATTACACGTAAATAGCAGTTCAATCTAAGAAAAATGTAGAATAAACCGTACGTAAAGATCGTCTACCCAGGGTTGCGCATACTTCAGAGTCTCAATTACTAGCTGATTCGATGAATAGCCAAATGCAGGATATTCACTCTAAGAAATTCAGCCATGAGCAGAGCGTTAACCTAGAGGATGTTAGATGTGCATAGTCATTGTATATCCCCATTGTATAAGGGTTTTCCCGCACTTTACCACACATGTATATGTATTGGCCTTTGGCCCTCAGTGAACACTAGTTTCTCGTTATCCAACATGGTATTGGATGTAAGGTTAGACCCTGTCTACCGCTCTAGGATCGGCTCGTCGCCGGTTGTTCTCGACTGGATCTGACACTCCCCAACGATCTCCTCATCTTCACTCGTCGCTCGCCATCCTCGCCTGGACCCGCTGCCCCGTTCCTGCTGCCGCCACCTCCCTTGTCCACCAGTAAGGGCCGACAACATCTACCGACCGGCTGCCTCGCCTAGCCGCCGTTGCCTCTTGCCCCTACCGGGCGCCCCCAGCCCCTCTCCTGCTTCGGCCGCCCCCGACCCCTCCTCTATTGCTCCGGCCGGCTGCCGTGGCTCTCTTCCCCGTCTGCCCCTTCCTGTCTCAACCTCCGGCTGCCGTGGCTCTCTTTCTCGCTCGGGAGCTGTTGTTTCTGGATCCAGATCGGGTCCCCTTCGCTCGCTCGATCCCCTGCTCGGTCTCTGGCATCGTGAGTGGTTCTGCTCGATCCAGATTGGGCCTACAGTAGCAATTGACTTCAAAAAAGAAGAAAATAGAAAAAAACCTTATCGTGTCTTCTTCGGGCTATGTAGTTGTTCCTCGGTGCTCGGTGATCTTCGATGGCACTAACTATGCTGAGTTTGTGGGTTTCATGCGTATCCATATGCGCGGACTTCTGCTATGGGGCGTTCTCTCTGGCGAGGTCCCCTGTCCGCCATACCCTGTTGCTCCAGTGGCTCCTACCCCGCTGGCACCATAGGTTCTTGCTGTTGATGCTTCTCAGGCTTATCGAGATGCAGCCAAGGTTCTCAATGATACCGCGGTTGATGCTTATGATCAGTAGATGTGAGCTTATTCAGACGCTCTTTTTGCCTACCGAGATGCTCTATCTGCTTACACTCAGTGCTGCAATGATGATGCTTGTGCTGCCGCTGTTCTTACTGCCAGTGTTCTCCCTCAGTTTGCTTCGGAGTTCATGGGCCTCAGCACCGTTGCAGCAATGTGGTCTTTTCTCTGTCAGCGCTATCAGCACTCTGGTGATGCTCTCTACTTATCTGTGGTGCATCAAGAGCATGCTCTTCAGCAGGGCGACTCTTCTAATGACGAGTTCTACACACAGACATCTGCCATCTCCCACCAGCTTGAATCTCTTCAGTCAGTTGTTTGTGGAGTTTGCCGCTGCTGCCAGACTATGCGGTCCGACTTGGAGTTTCAGCGTGTCCATGAGTTCTTATCTCGCCTTCGCTCTGAGTTTGAGCCTCGACGTGCTCACTTACTTCTTGTGGCCGTGTTCCTATCTCGGAGGTCCTTGCTAAGCTTCATGCTGAGGAGACCCTCCTTCGTTCTGCTGGGTTGCTTGCGGCTCCTTCAGTGTTGGCTGCCTAAGCTCCTATGTTGTCTGCTCGTCTCACTGCTCCACCGCTCCTGCCCACACCTTCAAGGGGTGGGTCACATCCTTATGCTGAGAAGGGCCGGTCGCGCCATGACACCTTCTGTGACTACTGCTCCAGGCCAGGTCACCCAGAGTCTGATTTTCGCCATAAGCAGCGAAACCAGAGGCTCTCCTCTTCCAATGGTACTCCTGTGTCGTCATCGACTCACTAGGACATTGTGCTGCTCAAGCGCCTTCTGGCTTCCTCCAGTTCTTCATTGACGGGTTCTGCTGCTGTTGTGACTGCTTTCACCTCTTCATCACCGCTGACATCTACACCGTCAGGTACATCTTCATGGGTTCTGGACTCTAGAGCTTCCTTTCATATGTCTTCTGATTCTTCAGCGTTGTCTTCTCTTCCACCTCTTGATTCTCCTATTAATGTTCTTAGTGCTGATAGCACATCTCTTCCTGTTGCTAGTCGTGGTATTCTTTCTACTCCGCCCTTTTCTGTTCCTAGTGTTTCACATGTTCCTCGCCTTACCATGAACCTTTTTTCTACTGCCCAACTTACTGATACTGGTTGTCATCTCATTCTTGATACTGACTCTTGCTCCATTCAAGATCGTCTCACCAAGGCTTTGGTTGGTGCTAGTCCCCGGCGCCGTGAGTCAGAGGGCCTTTGGGAGGTTGACTGGATTTGTGTTCCTTCCGCTGCCATCACTTCTGTCAGCTCTCATGCTCTGGCTACCTCCTCGTCTGGGCCCTTCAAGCAACGGCATCATCGCTTTGCTCACATTAGTGGCTCCCGCTTGTCATCATTAGTGCGTCAGGGCCTCTTAGGGTCTGTCTCTGGAGATGTTTCTTTGCATTGTAATGGTTGTAGAGTTGGTAAACAGACCCATTTACCTTATCCTACTAGTGAGTCTGTATCTCAGCGTCCTTTTGACTTAGTTCATTCTGATGTCTGGGGTCCTGCTCCCTTTGATTTGAAAGGTGGTCATTGCTACTATATTTTGTTTCTTGATGATTTCTCTCACTACACTTGGCTCTACTTCATGAAATCTCATTATGAGGTTCTCTCTATATACAAACGATTGCTGCCATGGTTCACACCCAATTCTCCATGTCTATTCGCACTTTTCATGTTGACTCTGCTGGTTGCGTGGTTTTCTCGCGAAACAGGGTACTCTTGGCCAGTTCTCATGTCCTGGTGCCCATGCTCAGAATGGCATTGCAAAACATAAGCATCATCATCTACTTGAGATGGCTCGTGCGCTGATGATTGCCGCTTCCCTTCCACCCCACTTTTGGGCGGAAGTCGTTTCTGCATCAACCTATCTCATCAACATTCAGCCATCGACTGCCCTGCAGGATGGTATTCCTATGGAGTATCTCACTGGTCATTCTCCTGACTACTCAACTCTTCGTATGTTTGGATGTGTGTGCTATGTCCTTCTTGCCTCGCGAGAACGCACCAAACTGACTGCTCAGTTGGTTAGTGTGTTTTCCTTGGCTACAATGATGAGCACAAGGGCGATTGCTGTTGGAATCCTGTTGGTCGTCGCCTGCGCATTTCGTGTGATGTGACTTTTGACGAGTCTCGTTCTTACTACCCACGTACTTCTTCCTTGAGCTTCTCTGTGGATGATGTTTCTTTTCTTCTCCTTCTCGATGCACCCTGCTATGTGCCTCATGTTCAACCTCTCCCTCCGGCACCTCTCATTCATTCTCAGTCACCACCACCACTACCTTCCTCATCATCATCCCCATCCTCCTCCACCACCTCTCCACCATATCTCTAGTCCTTCGCCCTCTCTCACCATTTCGTCTCCACTATACTCATCGCCCTCGTATTGAGGATGATTCCTCTGACACGCCTTCCACCTCCAGCGCGCCTCCCTTCACGCCTACCCTGGTGCATTGCCTCCATGACCGGCCTCACCCCCCACCTGATCACTATTCTCCTGATCGGTGCGGTCTCTTTGTTATTGCTGAGCTCACTTAATATCGGACTGCCCTGACTCAGCCTGAATGGCAGCTTGCGATGGCCGAAGAGTTTGCTGCCCTTGAGCGATCTGGCACATGGGATCTGGTTTTCCTTCCTTTCGGTGTTCGTCCCATCACCTGCAAGTAGGTCTACAAGATTAAGACTCGCTCTGATGGTTCTCTTGAGCGCTACAAAGCTCGGCTTGTGACCTGTGGTTTTTAGCAGGAGCAGGGACACGATTATGATGAGACATTCGCTCTTGCGGCCCATATGACCATTGTCCACACTCTCCTTGTTGTGGCTTCTGTTCGTCATTGGTCTATCTCTCAACTTGATGTACAAAAAGCTTTTCTCAATGGTGAGTTCTGTGAGGAGGTTTATACGCAGCCACCACCAGGGTGTTATGCTCCTGATGGTATGGTCTATAGACTGATACATCTCCAACATATCTATAATTTATGAAGTATCCATGCCGTTATACTATCATTCTTGGGTGCTTTACAATCATTTTATAGCAACTTTATATCATCTTTTGGGACTAACCTGTTGACCCAGTGCCCAGTGCCAGTTGCTATTTTTTCCTTGTTTTTTACATCACAAGAAATCAATATCAAACGGGGTCCAAACACCGCGAAACTCCTGGAGGATTTTTATGGACCAGAACACTCAGGATGGGCAAGAGTAGCACCTGGGGGGGGGGGTGCCCCGAGGGGGTACAACCCACCAGGGCGCCTGGGCCCCCAGCGCGCCCAGGTGGGTTGTGCCCACCTCGTTGGCCTCCTGCACCCCGTCTTTATCCTATAAAATTCCAAATAGTCCAAAACCCTTTGGTGCAGCCCTATATTAGAAGTTCCATCATCTCTGTATGCACGAGATCCAATCTAGGCCCCCTTCCGGCACCCTGCTGGAGGGGGGAATCATCACCAGAGGCCATCTTTATCATCCCGACAGCCACCATGATGTGGAGGGAGTAGTCCACCCTCGGGGCTGAGGGTTTGTACCAGTAGCTATGTTTTCAATCTCTCTCTCACGCATTCTTGAGATGTCACGACCTTGATGTATCGCGGGCTTTGTTAATATAGTTGGATCATATGGTGTTTCCCCTCTCTATCTTGTTGTGAAGAATTGAGTTTTCCCCTTTGAGATTTCGTTAGATTGAATACTTTTATGGATTTGAGAACACTTGATATATGTCTTGCAATTGAATACTCGTAGTGACAATGGGGTATCGTATTGATTCACTTGATATATATTTTGGCACATAACTCGCGGATTCCATGACATTGGGGGAATCTATGCATAGGGGTTGTTGCACGTTCTTGTCTTTGTTTCTCCGGTAGAAATCTTGAGGCACTCTTTTTAGTTCTTTATGTTGGATTGAATCTTATAAATCTGAATGTGCTTTGGTGTTATTTTAGTACAAACTCTAGGATTGATCGAACGGAAAGAATAGCTTTGTGATATTTTAGTACGAACTCTTGAATAGATCGAACGCACATAATAGCTTTGAGGTGGTTTCGTACCCTACAAACAATTCGGTCTTATGTTCTCCGCTAGATAGGAACTTTGGAGTGATTCTTCATCGCACTTTGAGGGATGGTTATATGATCCAACTATGTTAGCATTGTTGAGGGATTGCACTAGTGAAAGTATGCACCCTAGGCCTCATTTCCATCATTACAATACCGTTTGTGCTCCGTCTTACTATTTATAACCTTGCTGTTTTTTATTGTTCGCACTAGAAAAACTCATATCTACTATCCATACTACACTTTTATCATCATCTCTTCGCCGAACTAGTGCACCTATACAATTTCCCATTGTATTGGGTGTGTTGGGGACATAAGTGATTTCTTGTATTTGATTGCAGGGTCGTTTGAGAGAGACCATCTTCATTCTACACCTCTCACGGATTGATAAACCTTAGGTCATCCATTTGAGGGAAAATTGCTACTGTCCTACAAAACTCTACGCTTGGAGGCCCAACACGTGTCTACAAGAATAAAGTTGCATAGTAGACATCAAGCAACTTTTCTGGCGCCGTTGTCGGGGAGGTGAGTGCATGAAGGTATATCTTTAGACCTTGCAATTGAATCTTTTAGTTTCTTGTTTTATCACTAGTTTGGTTTATAAAATAAAACTACAAAAAATGTAATTAAGGTTGCATCATATTATTGATCATCTCTATAATATGTTTCTTGAAAACGAAGGTTCAGAAAATTGTGTTCAATTGATAGAAGAAGAATTTAATAAAATGATTGGCATGAATGATGAGCATGATTGCAATGTTGTTAGTATGAATTCTTTGAATATCCATGAGGTTAATGATGATTGCACTAGCCATGATAGTGATGTCTCCTACAAGGATGTCAATTTTTGTGGAGTATATTGGGAGTGCACACGCACACCAAAAAGGGAAGATTGATTTTGTAAGAAGCATAAGTGTTTTGAAACAAAAAAGTTGCAAGAGAGGCTAGATGATTGTGCTGAAAGATTCAATATCTTTCACCATCCTTCTGAACTTTGCAATGAATGTGGTCATTTAAAGCTCCAATGCTATTTGTTTCATGATAAAATTGTGTCCAAAAATTGTGACAACTTGATTACCCTTGAGCATCATAAAGAGCTTAGTCTTCTTTTGGGGTATGAAGAAATGAAATGTATAACTAAGGATATTCCAAAATTTAATCTCAATAGAATTCTTGATTTTGATCTAGAGGAAATTTATATGTTTTGTGCGGTAAATTGCATTGAGAATCCTTATATTGCCAACTATCTAAAGACAAGAAAACAAATAGAGCATGAAGAGCGTACTAATGAAAGGGAAAATATTTCCCAATACCCTCCTAGTGTTTATTATGATGAATCATGTAACGAGGAGGAGCTTCCTATCCAATCAATCTCTTCAACAAGATGCTCGAAAAAATGATTAAACCCACACGTGAGATGGTAAAGAAGAAAAAGAAAAGAAGAAAAAGTAGAGGTAAAAACGTAACTCTCCCAAGTAATATTTCTCCTATCACCATTGTGCCTCAAGAAAGTGAATCAAATATGTTGATGGAGGATGATGATATTGAGTATGATTTTGTGATGCCTACTACTTATTGTGATGATTATGATTGGGAAGACAATGATGTCTCTTATGACCTTGAAGGTCTTTTTGGCACTTACTTGGAAGAATATGATAATAATCTTTGCTATACCATTGGTTCCATTCATGCTATTGATAAGAATGATTATGATGATATGCAAAACCACAAGCTTGGGGATGCTATGTTTGATGAGTATGAAATGTATGAAGATTTATTTGCTAAAAATAATGCTTGTCCCAAGCTTGGGGATGCTTTGCATAATGAATATGATCCTTCGATTCCTTCTACTCTCGATAAGAAAATTTATTATGATGATTGCATGCCTCCTATTTATGATGATTACAATAATGAAAGTGGGTTCGGAAGAGTGTTAACTCTAGGTAGTAGTGATCCCACTATTTTGGAGGGTGTTGAATCTTATTACAATATTGACGAAAGTGGATTTGGAGAGGTCATGAGTTATTTAGTGATACATCCACTACTTTGGAAGAGGTTTCAATTGACTATGACAATAATGTTGCTATCTATGATGATTATTATGATGACATGTATGCTATAGAGAGTAATAAATTAGCTATGCTTTTGGATCATGAAAAGAATGCTTTATGTGATGGTTATATGGATGAATCTATTCATGATGCTACTGAAAATTATTATGAGAGAGGAACTTATGATTCATGATGCTCTTGTTATGTTTCAATCTTTATCTTTTATGTGAGCATCATTGAAGTCATCATGCCTAGCTAAAAGGCATTAAAGAAAAGCGCTTGTTGGAAACCCAACACTTTCATCTACTGTTTTTGTGTGTTCACATTATTATGCCACTGTATTAATCTTGTTTTATTGTCTTTGTTTCAATAAAGTGCCAAGTAAAGACTTTGGGATCATGTTGGGTGATAGTTGATTTGATCTTGCTGAAAAACAGAAACTCTTGCGCTCACGAAAATAGCTCTCATTTTTAACAGATGAGTGCTTTTGAGTTGATTCTTTTTACAGAAGATTAATATACAAATTCTCAAGCGGTACAATTTTTTTTAATAATTTTTGGAGTAGAAGAAGTATTGTTTAATTACAGATTACTACAGACTGTTCTATTTTGGTAGATTCTGTTTTCAATGCATAGTTTGCTTGTTTGCTGGTTTCTATGGCTTATATTGCTCAATATAAATTGTGGAAATGATATGCTACAGTAGGCATTGTGTGGAAAAAATTATGAATCTTGTCTTTGATAGTACCAAAGTGAAATGGTTTACTCTTTATCATACTAACCTATCGCACAAAGTTCTGTTAAGTTTTGTGTGATTGAAGTTTTCAAGTTTTGGGTGAGATGTTGATATGAGGAGAATAAGGAGTGATGAGACCCTAATCTTGGAGATGCCCAAGGATCCCCCAAGGTAATATTCAAGGAAGATCCAAGCAACTAAGCTCGGGGATGCCCCGGAAGGCATCCCCTCTTTCGTCTCAAACATTATCGGTAACCTCATTTGGAGCTATGTTTTCATTCGTCACATGATATGTGTTTTGCTTGGAGCATCAATTTATTTTGTTAGGATTTTCTTGCTGTTTTTTATAATAATGTTTTGAATCTTTTATTTCAATAAAATTGGCAATGATAGCCTTTGCCATGATTATTTTGCAAGTATACATGTTGCTGTTTCAAAACAGAAAGTTTATCGATGTTGCAAAAATACCCCAGAAAAGTCAGAATATGAGAAATTGTTGAAACTTTTTGAAAAATAAGCTATGATAAATTTTTGAATGTGTAGTATTTTTCTCATAATTTTTGGAGTTAGGGAAGTACGATGAATCTCACATTCTTTATAGGAGTTAGGGAAGAATGATAAGGTTTTGCATATGTTTGCTTGTTTAATGATTCTATTTGAGGATAGGAGTATTAAATACGCAGAGGCATTTAGTATGCAATGTTGAATAATAATTTTAGTAATTTGCTCCATAGAATGATAAGGTTTTGCATTGATTTATACTAACTTATGTCACGAGTTCTTGTTGAGTTTAGTGTGGATGAAGCTTTTGAGATTTAGGAAAACCGTGACATGAGAAGAATTAAGGAGACACAAACACTCAAGCTTGGGGATGCCCAAGGCACCCCAAGATAATATTTCAAGAAGTCTCAAGCATCTAAACTTGGGAATGCCCCGGCTAGGCATCCCACATTTCTTCTTCAACAATTATCGGTTAGTATCGGTTGAGTCTAAGGTTTTGCTTCTTCACATGAGTTATGCTATTCTTAGAATGTAATTTTATTTTCATTTTGCTTGCTGTCATAAAAAAATACTTATACCTGAAAGTTTTTAAATAAAATAGAGTCCTCAAATAGGAGGCTTGGTAAGCGGCATTCACATCTCGTCAACGAAGCTCTTTTCTATGGATTTTCTCTAGTGCTTCACTTATATCCTATGAGTACATTGTTGAATGAATCGAATATCATGAAGTTGAAATTATATGTTCATATCATGCCTAGTAGTGGCTTCACATTGGGTTTAGAAAGTGAATGATTTTGAAGCTTGACAATCACAATATTGGTCATACAGGCAATTCACGAATAATTAGTATAAGGAAGAGAACTTTCACTTGCAAATACACTATCTTGGAAATCTTTTGTGATTGTGAGCCCCCATCAAAATATTATATGCCAAAATTGTTGACGTTGGACAAGGAAGAAAACATAATGATTTATGTTTGTTCATATTCACATAGAAGTTATATTGTCATAGATCCTTCAACATGTGGTGCTTGCCCCCTATCCTTGCTAGCCAAAAATTCTGCACCAAGTAGAGATACTACTTGTGCATCCAAAATCCTTAAACCCAAATCTTGTCTTGAGAGTCCACCTTACCTACCTATGGATTGAGCTAGATACTTCAAGTAAGTTTTCATCAGTGCAATAAGGCAATAAAAATTGCTTCTAAAAGTGTTAGATCATTTAGTGCAAGAGAAAATTGAGCGTTGTACGAACTTGTGATGGCAAAGAATAAAAGCGACAGACTGCATAATAAAGGTTTCTACCATAAGGTGCAATATAACGTGACGTTCTTTTGCACTAAGGGGTTGAGCATACAAACAAATAAGTGCATGGCAACCTCTGCTTCCCTCTGCGAAGGGCCTATCTTTTACTTTTATGTATTTACTTTTATGCAAAGAGTCAAAGTTTTTCTTTCTGTTCCTTTTTATTTTTCTCCTTTGGCAAGCATCATGTGGCAAGGAAAGATCTAGGTACATATATCCAGTTGAATATGGGTAGCATGAGTTATTATTGTTGACATCACCCAAAGGTGAATACGTTGGGAGGTGAAATTATAAGCCCCTATCTTTCTATGTGTCCGGTTGAAACGTTTTGCTCATGTGTATGCGGTGAGTGTTAGCAATCATAGAAGACTATATGATGGTTGAGTATGTGGAGCTCTTACTTAGACTCTGTTGAATAAGTTGAATTGCAATTGCTTGGTGACTGAGAACATAGGTTGTTGAGTTTGAAGAGAATTCATTGTTAGAACCTTAACATGTGAATTGGTTGCTACTATAACATGAGAAGTTTTATAAGAAAGAATTGTTGTTATGATGCTAGGAAAAGTGATTGAAATTTCATTGATCAAACTTATCCACTTTGCTAGCATTCACACTTCATAAATTATTTCTTTTCTCATTTACCTACTCGAGGACGAGTAGGAATTAAGCTTGGGGATGCTGATACGTCTCCAACGTATCTATAATTTATGAAGTATTCATGCCGTTATATTATCATTCTTGAGCGTTTTACAATAATTTTATAGCAACATTTTATCATTTTTTGGGACTAACCTATTGACCCAGTGCCCAGTGCCAGTTGCTATTTCCCCCTTGTTTTTTACATCGCAGGAAATCAATATCAAGCGGAGTCCAAACACCGCGAAACTCCTGGAGGATTTTTTATGGACCAGAACACTCGGGATGGGCCAGAGCAGCACCTGGGGGGGGGGGTGCCCCGAGTGGGGCACAACCCAGCAGGGCACGCCTGTGCCCCCAAGCGCGCCCAGGTGGGTTGTGCCCACCTCGGTGGTCTCCTGCACCCCCTCTTTGCCCTATAAAATCCCAAATGTTCCAAAACCCTTTGGGGGCAGCCCTAGATCAGAATTTCCGCTGCCGCAAGGCCTTTGTATCCACGAGGTCTAATCTAAATCCCGTTCCGGCACCCTACCGGAGGGGGGAATCATCACCGGTGGCCATCTTCATCATCCCGGCGGCCACCGCGATGAGGAGGGAGTAGTCCACCCTCGAGGCTCAGGGTTTGTACAAGTAGCTATGTGTTCAATCTCTCTTTCTCTCTCTCGTGTTCTTGAGATGTCACGATCTTGATGTATCGCGGGCTTTGTTAATATAGTCAGATCATATGGTGTTTGCCCCTCTCTATCTTGTTGTGATGAATTGAGTTTTTCCCTTTGAGATTTGGTTGTTATCGGATTGAATACTTTTATGGATTTGAGAACACTTGATATATGCCTTGCAATTGAATACTCGTGGTGACAATGGGGTATCGTATTGATTCACTTGATATATGTTTTGGCACACAACTCGTGGATTCCGTGACATTGGGGGAATCTATGCATAGGGGTTGATGCATGTTCTTGTCTTTGTTTCTCTGGTAGAAAGCTTGGGGCACTCTTTGACGTTCTTTATGTTGGATTGAATGTTATAAATCTGAATTTTCTTTGGTGTTATTTTAGTACAAACTCTAGGATATATCAAACGGAAAGAATAGCTTTGTGTTATTTTAGTATGAACTCTTGAATAGATCTAACAGAAAGAATAGTTTTGAGGTGGTTTCGTACCCTACAAACAATTCCGTCTTATGTTCTCCGCTAGATAGGAACTTTGGAGTGATTCTTCATCGCACTTTGAGGGATGGTTATATGATCCAACTATGTTAGCATTGTTGAGAGATTGCACTAGTGAAGTATGCACCCTAGGCCTCATTTCCATCATTGCAATATCATTTGTACTCCGTTTTACTATTTACTACCTTGCTGTTTTTTATTGTTCGCACTATAAAAACTCATATCAACTATCCATTCTACACTTTTGTCATCATCTCTTCGCCGTACTAGTGCACCTATACAACTTGCCATTGTATTGGGCGTGTTGGGACACAAGAGATTTCTTGTATTTGATTGCAGGGTCGTTTGAGAGAGACCACCTTCATCCTACACCTCTCACGGACTGATAAACCTTAGGTCATCCAATTGAGGGAAAATTGCCACTGTCCTAAAAAACTCTACGCTTGGAGGCCCAACACGTGTCTACAAGAATAAAGTTATGTAGTAGACATCATAGACTTCGCCACTCCCTCTATGGCCTTAAACAGGCCCCTCGCTCCTAGTTCGAGCATTTTGCCTCTGTGGTGACTACCGCTGGCTTCTTAACTAGTGATCATGATCTTGCATTGTTTGTTCACACGTCATCGGACTCTTCTCCTTCTCTATGTTGATGACATGATCATAACTGGTGACGATTCTGACTACATTGCCTTTGTTAAGGCTCGCCTTCGCGACCAGTTCCTCATGACTTATCTTTATCCACTTTGCTATTTTCTTGGGATTGAGATCTCCTCGACCTCTGATGGCTTCTACATCTCCCAGGAGAGATATATTCAGGATCTTCTTGCTTGCGCCGCTCGTGAGCGCACTATTGTGACTCCTATGGAGCTGAATGTTCAGCTTCGTGCCTTTGATGGCGACCCTCTCCCTAATCCCACTCGCTATCATCACCTTGTTGGCAGCCTTGTCTATCTTGCTATTACGCGTCCTGACATCTCCTATCCTGTCCACATCCTGAGATAGTTTGTTTTAGCCCCCACCTTTGTCCACTATAGTCATCTCCTCCTTGTTCTACGATATGTTCGTGGCATGATCTCTCATCATATTTTCTTTCCTCGCTCCAACTCTCTCGAGCTCCAGGCCTAGTCTGATGCTACCTAGGCTAGTGATTCCTTTGATCGATGCTCATTGTTTGCTTACTGTGTCTTTCTTGGTGGCTTTCTTATTACCTGGAAGACAAAGAAACATACTGCAGTTTCTCGCTCGAGTACAGAGGCTGAGTTGTGAGCAATGGCTAGGTTGACGGCTGAGGTGATCTGGTTACAGTGGTTACTAGAGGATTTTAGTGTGTCTGCTACTACCTCGACTCCCTTGATGTCCGACAGTATCGGTGCTATCAGTATTGCGCGTGACCCGGTGAAGCATGAGCTCACCACACACATCAGTGTGGATGCCCACTTTGTGTGTGCTGTTGTGCAGGATCAGACTCTCGCTCTTCACTATGTGCCTTATGAGTTATAGTTGGCGGACTTCTTCACGAAGGCACAAACTCGAGCGTAGCATGTCTTTTTTCTCTCCAAACTCAGTGTTGTTGACCCACCATGAGTTTGAGGGGGGGGGGTGTTAGATGTGTATAGTCCCCTTTCGTATATCCCCATCGTATAAGGGGTTTTCCTGCACTTTACCACACATGTATATGTATTGGCCTTTGGCCCTCGGTCAACACCAGTTGCTCATTATCCAATAGAGGAAAACTCCTCACATATGCAATCTCGCTCAAACTTAACACTGAAGAGAGCCTCTCCTTTCTCAAATCCCCAAGACCCGCCACCAATCAAGAAGTTTGCCCCTGATGGTGGGGCGCAAGATCCATCGATGCAGGCGGCTACTGAATCAGAGGAAGATGATGTCATCACCCAGGAAAAGAGCACAACAATGGGCCTAGAGTTATAGGCCCAACATTTCCCTATAGTGATGCACCAACGGGGAGTGAATTCAGTTGCTTCCACATATGCAAGAGGTAGTGGTAAAACTGGAGAATATCAACAAAACGAGGAAGCGGTTGATGCAAAAGTGGGATTATCTTGTAGAGAGGATGCATGAGGGGATCAGGTTGTTGGCTACAATCAGGAAAGGGAGAATCAAAGTAGAGCCACATGACGGGATGTCCTCCTTCCCACCAAAGTTGAAAACCCTTATTCAAGTGACATAAGTACTACTCTTGCAGGCATTGGTGGGCCAATTAGGAATCACTATAATCTCACCAAAAAAGAGAGTGATAAGACTGGTATGTGCATAAACCAAAGAGAAAATGTGGAAATGTTGGGTCGCCCCTAGACTACTCATAGTAGCAATCGTTTGCAAGGACACACTACTAGGGAAAACCCTAGGAGTAGCGCTTGTTTTGTAGCTAGCAGTAGCGCTTGTACAAGCACTACCACTAAGGCGCTACAGCTAACTGTTAGTAGTAGCGTTGGAAGTCCAGTGCTACTGCTCTTCCTAGTGAGCAGTAGCACTTGTACTAGAAAGCGCTACTGATAATATTAAGTAGCAATAGCGTTTTTTTGTGAAAGCCTTGTTGCTAACTTTTCCTGTATTTTTAAAAATACATCTTATTTTCATTGTGGTTTTATATAAAGTACTTTCATCATATGATTTTAGGACCATGATTAGTTATTATATATAACAGTGAGTGAAATGAACGTGGAGTAGATTCAAGTGGAGGCAACATGTGGTGCATGTCGAAAATACTACTAATCCAAACTTCATCTAGTTTGGATTAGTAGTACTTTCGATGTGCACCACATGTTGCCTCCACTTGAATCTAATCCATGTTCATTTCACCTACTGATATATATATATATATAATAACTCATCATGCTCATAAAACAACTTAGCATCATGCATCATCGATCATAATAATAAATAACTCATCATTGGTATCATCATAATAAGTTCTACTCATCATCATCGATCATACTACTTCTACTCGATACCATAATAACAAGTTATACTCATCATCATCATAGTCATCTAACCAATCCTACTAAGTTGTTCTTAGCACATGATCATGAGTATTAGGTAGGACCTAAATACCCTCTCTAAGGTAAAATAGCATAAAACAAGATAGGCCCTGACTCTCCGTTATGGAGAATGGATATTATCTTGTCTCCAATTCTTGCCCTTCGCACAATGTTGTTTCCAAGTAGCCCCATACGATTGACCATACATTTTTTCCTATCTTTGATTGTAATGTCTTCATCGCATTTAGAAATCTGGTATCGACAGGAGTGACTAGTAGGATGACCTGGCCGTAAGTTCAAAACATCAAGGCGACCTTTCCAAAACATCAGATGAGGCACACAATCGTTCGGGATTTTCTGTTGGAAAACATAGTAATGACTTTGTAGTTAGCAATGTAGTTGAGTTTTAGAAGAATTTATGCAAAAGATGCACTGATGTCGTAATAGTAAAAAATCTTACCATGACATCTTCATGGATGTTACCGTAGTTCAACACGTGCACTAGTGGCACGTATTGACCATAATGTGGAGGAGTTTGATAATATATATTGTAATTCTCAAGATCCGTAATAAATGAGATCAGATGATTTTTTTCCTGATAAGTTAATTCTGAGCAATCGGTGTAGTAGGTCCTATCTACTATCTTCCGCACATTCTTTGAAGAATGAAAATAAGCTATGAATGGAAATAAGCTGTCAACTATTTGGAAATAAACAATATAAATTACTTAATAACTATGTTTGAGAAACTCACATAGCGGTAGAATTGGAAGCGTATCAACAAGGACCCAAATGTCCAAATTGTCTTAGGCGATGTCAGGATCACCAAGATCCATGCTGACAAGCATACCCTCAAGAAAATCATACATCTTGCAAAGTGCTTCCCAATTCGGGCAACCAATATGGGATATGCTACCAGAATTGTATAGATTTACATCAAAATCCATACCATGATGGGTCCCTAGGCAAATTTTCTTTGTTTCCATACTTTCATGATCTTCAAAATCCATCCTCTCCAAGACATAGCGTCTTGCATGGCATGGGATAAGCTAGTCGAATTGTAAAAGACGAAAATTATACGTTGAAGAAGAAGAAGTCGAGATTAATTACGAAAAAGAAATACTTTGCGTCGTAGTGTGCCGTTTCAGGATCAAAGGTCTCTTGGAGCTTAATGCTGAAGCACCGGCCTTCTACCAAGTGAGGCCTGTCAGAGAAACCCCGGTTGTCATCGCACCAGGAGCACTTGGCGAGACTTTCATCGTCCAACGACATTTCCTATGTCCATAATTCAAAGATTAGACTGAACTAGATCATTATTATTGAGCATGGGTTAACTATCGGTCCGTCGAGTCTTTTTTGAAAAGTCTCAGCTCACATGGTGTATATATTCGACCGTTGGTGATGGTCGCTCCTCCCTTCGTTCCCGGGTGCATTAAACCAAAATGTCTAGCACACGGGAACAAAGGAGAAGCGACCCCATGACAACAGTCGGCATTCTTCTTGTCTCATATATGGTGGACACACTCCCTCACTGATATTTTGACCGTCGGTGATAGTCGTTACTCCTCCTTCCCCTAGT
This sequence comes from Triticum dicoccoides, assembly GCF_002162155.2. Taxonomy (NCBI): domain Eukaryota; kingdom Viridiplantae; phylum Streptophyta; class Magnoliopsida; order Poales; family Poaceae; genus Triticum; species Triticum dicoccoides. The sequence continues at coordinate 485,416,982 of NC_041389.1, read as the reverse complement.
GCATAACAAAGGTCTAGCACAAGGAGAAGAAGGAGAAACGACCCCCACGACAACAGTCGGGATTCTTCCTCTCTCATATATGGTGCTGACTTTCTCCCTCACTTATTTTTTGATTGTCATGTATGGAGCCTCGACAGACTTAAAGTCAACCCAAAATTTCGATTAAATATATTTCTAGAAAATCCAGGCCACTTGATATTTCCTACATATTCTAGCACAAGTCATGCCAAAATTCACGGAAAAATCCGGCATGACCTTTGCTAAAAAAGGACATATCGAGCGCCTGAAATTTGCCGGAATGGAAATTAATCAACACTCCGGCAAAACATAGGCCACTCGGAGGTGTTACCTACAAACATGGCCACTTGGGCAAGCACATATCCTATTTGCATTCAAACGTGATGGTCATCACATTCAAACTTGATGGTCATTGCATTTCAATGGTTGAAAATATGAACAAAAACATTTCAAAATATCTTATAGGACTCATATTGACATGGAGATTTGGCTGGTCTCACCTCGAGGTCGGAGGGAGTCCATGACGGGGATGGCGGCGGCGACGACATGGAGATTTGGCTGCAAAAACAAAATGTAAATAAAAACATTATTATCCTCATCTTAGGACTTAGTGAAACCCTATAAGTTATCAACCAATCAAATGCATACGCCTTGCATAGTGCTGTCCAATTTGAGTATTCAAAATAGGAGTAGTTCTCCAATTTGAGCATTAAAATAAATTATCACTAATACATCTCGAATAGTATCATACATATAACATCAGTAATATAGCTAAACCCTAGCGAACGATGGGTATCAGCGCGGGCGGTGGACACCCAGAGAGAAGGAACCTTCACAGGATCATAGCTCCAGTGAGATCCCTGAAGAACCTGCCAGGTATTGGAGAACCTTCCCTCCAACGCAACCATGTTGCGACAGACGTGCTCGTCGTCCCCGCTGACACGGTGATGTACCACCTCTGCGGGGTCCTCAAGCCTCTGCACCATCACTGGCCCACGCGACCGCCACCAAAGAAGGTTCGGGTCAATGACGGGTTGGCTCCTCACCAAGCTGCGCCACCGGAAGGTAGCACCTCCCAGTACCAGCCCGACGGAGCTCAGTCCCGGGCATTGTCCCTCTGATCAAGCAGGCCTCCTCCGCCGAGTCGACGACAAGGATGTGGGATAGGCATCATCGACGTCGATGCAGGGATAATTGCTTTAACTAAAAAATAAATTAGTTTATTAGTTTTTTACTAAAAACAAACTACTTCTATTAATTTTCTTACTATAAATAAAGATAAACTAGTACTCACTAAAAATAAACTAGTTCAAGTAGTTCGATTAATTTTCTTACTAATTCTATTAAACACTTACTAAAAAATAGTAAAAAAACTATATTATTTTTTCTCTCTAAACTAAACACCCAAGCCCTAAATTAACATCTACTTAGTTACCTAACCTAATTAACATCTACTTAGTTACCTAACCTACTCCCCTAACTAAAAAACATCTAATTAATAGTACCACTACTGCCCTAACCTAATTAACATCTACTTAGTTAACCAAATTAGTTAACAAAACATCTAAAAACAGCTAATTAACCTAGTTAGTAAACCAAATTAACCTAGCTAGTGTTGGGGAACGTAGCAATAATTCAAAATTTTCTACACATCACCAAGATCAATCTAGGAGATTCTAGCAACAAGAGAGAGAGAGGATGAGCATCTTCATACCTTTGAAGATTGCTAAGCGGAAGCGTTACTAGAACGCGGATGAGGGAGTCGTACTCGCGGTGATTCAAACCGCGGAAGATCCGATCTAATGCCGAACGGACGGCGCCTGCGCGTTCAACACACGTACAGTCCGGGGACGTCTCCTCCTTTTTGATCTAGCAAGGGGAGAGGAGAAGTTGAGGGAGAGCTCCGGCAACACGACGGCGTGGTGGTGGAGCTTGCAGTTCTCCGGCAGGGCTTCACCAAGCACTACTATGGAGGAGGAGGTGTTGGGGAGGGAGAGGGCTGCGCCAGGGGAAGGGGTGTGGCAGCCCTCCCAAACCTCCACTATATATAGGGGAATAGGGGAGGGGGACGGCCCCCTTAGATATCATCTAGGGGGGCGACGGCCAAGGGGGGGAGCTTGCCGCCCAAGTTGGTGGGAGGCGCCCCCACCCCCTAGGGTTTTCAAGCCTAGGCGCCTTGGGCCCTTGCGGGGCCGCACCAGCACACTAGGGGCTGGTTCCCACCCTTTGTTCAGCCCACTAAGTCCCCGGAGCAGGTGGCCCCACCCGATGGACCCCCCAACACCTTTCGGTGGTCCCGGTACAATACCGTTAACCCAGAAATTATTCCGGTGACTGAAACTGGACTTCCAGATATAAATCTTTACCTCCGGACCATTCCGGAACTCCTCGTGACATTCGGGATCTCATAAGGGACTCCAAACAACATTCGGTAACCACATACTAATTCCCATAACAACTCTAGTGTCACCAAACCTTAAGTCTGTAAACCCTACGGGTTCGAGAATCATGCAGACATGACCGAGACAGCTCTCCCGCCAATAACCAACAACGGGATCTGGATACCCATGTTGGCTCCCACATGTTCCACGATGATCTCATCGGATGACCCACAATGTCGGAGATTTAATCATTCCTGTATACAATTCCCTTTGTCAATCGGTATGTTACTTGCCCGAGATTCGATCGTCGGTATCCCAATACCTCATTCAATCTCGTTACTGGCAAGTCACTTTACTCGTTCTGTAATGCATGATCCCGTTACTAACTACTTAGTCACATTGAGCTCATTATGATGATGCATTACCGAGTGGGCCCAGAGATACCTCTCCGTCATACAGGGTGACAAATCCCAGTCTCGATTCGTGCCAACCCAACAAACACTTTTGGAGATACCTGTAGTGTACCTTTATAGCCACCTAGTTACATTGTGATGTTTGGTACACCCAAAGCATTCCTATGGTATCTGGGAGTTGCACAATCTCATGGTTTAAGGAAATGATACTTGACATTAGAAAAGCTCTTAGCAAACGAACTACACAATCTTGTGCTATGCTTATTGGGTCTTGTCCATCGCATCATTCTCCTAATGATGTGATCCCGTTATCAATGACATCCAATGTCCATGGTTAGGAAACCATGACCATCTATTGATCAATGACCTAGTCAACTTCAGGTTCACTAGGGACATGTTGTGGTCTATGTATTCACACATGCATTATGGTTTCCGGTTAATACAATTATAGCATGAACAATAGACAATTATCATGAACAAGGAAATATAATAATAACCACTTTATTATTGCCTCTAGGGCATATTTCCAATAGTCTCCCACTTGCACTAGAGTCAATAATCTAGTTACATTGTGATGAATCGAACAGCCATAGAGTTCTAGTGTTGATCATGTTTTGCTTGTGGAAGAAGTTTAGTCAACGGATCTGCGACATTCAGATCCATATGTACTTTACAAATATCTATGTGTCCATCTTGAACATTTTCACGTATGGATTTGAAGCGATGCTTGATATGCCTAGTCTTCTTGTGAAACCTGGGCTCCTTGGCAAGGGCAATGGCTCTAGCGTTGTCACAGAAGAGACTCATCGGGCCCGACGCATTGGGAATAACTCCTAGGTCGGTAATGAACTCCTTCATCCAGATTGCTTCATGTGCTGCCTCCGAGGCTGCCATGTACTCCGCTTCACATGTAGATCCCGCCACGACGCTTTGCTTGCAACTGCACCAGCTTACTGCCCCACCATTCAAAATATACATGTATCCGGTTTGTGACTTGGAGTCATCCAGATCCGTGTCGAAGCTAGCATCGATGTAACCCTTTATGACGAGCTCTTTGTCACCTCCATAAACGAGAAACATATCCTTAGTCATTTTCAGGTACTTCAACATATTATTGACCGTTGTCCAGTGTTCCATGCCGGGATTACTTTGGTACCTTCCCACCAAACTTACGACAAGGTTTACATCAGGTCTGGTACACATCATGGCATACATAATAGACCCTATGGCTAAGGCATAGGGGATGACACTCATCTTTTCTCTATCTTCTACCGAGGTCGGGCATTGAGCTGTGCTCAATTTCACACCTTGCAAAACAAGCAAGAACCCTGATACGTCTTCGTCGTATCTACTTTTCCAAACACTTTTGCCCTTGTTTTGGACTCTAACTTGTATGATTTGAATGAAACTAACCCGGACTAACGCTGTTTTCAGCAGAACTGCCATGGTGTTGTTTTTTGTGTAGAAAATAAAGATTCTCGGAATGTCCTGAAACTCCACGGAATGCCTTAGGAAAAATAAAGAAAAATCCTCGCAAAAGATGAAGACCAGGGGGCCCACACCCTGCTCAGGAGGGTGGGGGCGCGCCCCCCTGGGCGCACCCCCAACCTCGTGGGCCCCCTGGTGGCCCTCCGACGCCAACTCCAACTCCATATATTGGCCTCCGGGGAGAAAAAAATCAGAGAGAAGAAATCATCGTGTTTTACGATATGGAGCCGCCGCCAAGCCCTAATCTCTCTCGGGAGGGCTGATCTAGAGTCCGTTCGGGGTTCTGGAGAGGGGGATTCGTTGCCGTCGTCATCATCAACCATCCTCCATCACCAATTTCATGATGCTCACCGCCGTGCGTGAGTAATTCCATCATAGGCTTGCTGGACGGTGATGGGTTGGATGAGATTTATCATGTAATCGAGTTAGTTTTGTTAGGGTTTGATCCCTAGTATCCACTATGTTATGAGATTGATGTTGCTATGACTTTGCTATGCTTAATGCTTGTCACTAGGGCCCGAGTGCCATGACTTCAGATCTGAACCTATTATGTTTTCATGAATATATGTGTGTTCTAGATCCTATCTTGCACGTCTATAGTCACCTACTATGTGTTATGATCCAGCAACCCCGAAGTGACAATAATCGGGACCACTCCCGGTGATGAACATAGTTTGAGGAGTTCATGTATTCACTTTGTGCTAATGCTTTGTTCCGGTTCTCTATTAAAAGGAGGCCTTAATATCCCTTAGTTTCCAATAGGACCCTGCTGCCACGGGAGGGTAGGACAAAGGATGTCATGCAAGTTCTTTTCCATAAGCACGTATGACTATATTCGAAATACATGCCTACATTACATTGATGAACTGGAGCTAGTTCTGTGTCACCCTATGTTATGACTATTACATGATGAACCACATCCGACATAATTATCCATCATTGATCCGGTGCTTATGAGTTTTCCGTATACTGGTTTACGCTTATTTACTTTTTCGTTGTTATTGTTACAATCACTACAAAATACCAAAAACATTACTTTTACTGTCTTTACTTTTGTTAATGTTACCACAACTATCATATTACTTTGCTACTAAACACCTTGCTACAAATACTAAGTTTCCAGGTGTGGTTGAATTGACAACTGAGCTGCTAATACTTGAGAATATTCTTTGGCTCCCCTTGTGTCGAATCAACAAATTTGGGTTGAATACTCTACCCTCGAAAACTGTTACGATCCCCTATACTTGTGGGTTATCAAGGCTATTTTCTGGCGCCGTTGCCAGGGAGCATAGCTCTATTCTTTGAGTCACTTGGGATTTATATCTGCTGGACACTATGAAGATCTTTAAAGACGGTAAGACCAAGATTTTTCCCTCAACTACGAGGGGAGGTAAGGAACTGCCATCTAGCTCTGCACTAGATTCTCCTTCTGTTATAAGTAAGCTTGCGACGCCTAAACCTGCTACCGCTATGAATTCTGATATGTCGCATGTTATTGATGATGCCATTTCTATGTTTGATACTACTGTGCCCCTTGGTGAATTTCTTGATGAGCAAATTGCTAGGTCTAAAGAAAGAGAAATTATTGCACCTGAATACAATGATGAGATTGATGATGAAAATATGCCTCCTATCCCTGAAGGTTATCTTTTTGATGCAGAATCTTCTGCCGCTAATTTTGATTACCAGGATAGATATGAACTTAAGAGGTTGCTAATTAAATGGGGTAAAGAATCTCTTAGAGATAGAATGAGACCCGACCCTGCTTTTGCCACTTCACCTATTTGTGTTCCCGATAAGGATTATTATGATTTTTCTGTTGATCCAGATATAATTACTTTGGTTGAATCCGATCCTTTCTATGGCTATGAATCTGAAACTGTTGTGGCACATCTTACTAAGTTGAATGATATAGCTGCCCTGTTTACTAATAATGAGAGATCATGCTATCTTTATTTACTCAAAATATTTCCGTTCTCGTTAAAGGGTGATGCTAAGACATGGTATAATTCTCTTGATCCTGGTTGTGTGCAAAGTCCCCAGGATATGATTTATTACTACTCTGCTAAGTATCTCCCTGCTCATAAGAAACAAGCTGCTTTGAGGGAAATATACAATTTTGTGCAAATTGAAGAAGAGAGTCTCCCACAAGCTTGGGGGACGCTTCTCAAGTTACTTAATGCTTTGCCTGATCATCCTCTTAAGAAACCTGAAATATTTGATATCTTTTATAATGGACTAACTGATGCTTCCAGAGATTACCTGGATAGTTGTGCTGGTTCTCTTTTCAGGGAAAGAACACCAGATGACGCTGAAATTCTATTGAATAATATGTTGGCTAATGAAAATAATTGGGCACCTCCCGAGCTACCTCCTGAGCCTGTTCTTGAGCCAATTACTGAGCCTATTCCTAAACCAACTCCGAAGAAGAGAGGTGTTCTATTTCTTAGTCCTGAAGATATGCAAGGGGCAAAGAAATCTATGAAAGAAAAATGTATTAAAGCCGAAGATGTTAAGAATTTACCTCCTATTGAAGAAATACACAGTCTTAATTTACCACCTGTTGAAGAAGTATATGATCTCAATTACTTATTTACTGAAGAACCTCCCGATATCCCGACACAGGTAGTAAAGGTAAATTCTCTCTATAGATATGATAAAGCTGAAGTCCCTCCTACTAAAATTGCTAGTCAGTGCTTGGATGAGTTTGATAACTTTATGTTCAAGCAAGATGACTTTAATGCTTATTTTGGTAGACAATTAAGAAAAGATGCCTATATGATTAAACGCTTGGGTGATTATGTGGCTGATATTAGAGGTGAACTTAAACTTGTTAGCAAACATGCTTCTATGGTTACCACTCAAGTAGAACAAGTACTTAAAGCTCAAAAAGAAGCACTTGATGAAATGAATAGCAAGAAAAATGATTATGCTGTTAGAGTGGCTACTAGAACCGGTAGAATGACCCAGGAACCTTTGTATCCTGAAGGCCACCCTAAGAGAATCGAGCAAGATTCTCAGAGAAAAGATATTGATGTACCTAGTTCTTCTAAAAAGAAGAAAAAGAAAAATGATAGGACTTTGCAAACTTCTAGTGAACCTATCACTGGGCCACAAGAGAATCCAAATGATATTTCTATTTCTGATGCTGAAACACAATCAGGTGATGAACATGAACCTAGTGATAATGTTAATGATAATGTTAATGATAATGTTCATGTTGATGCTCAACCCAGTAATGATAATGATGTAGAAGTTGAACCTGCTGGTGATCTTGATAACCCACAATCAAGGAATCAACGCTATGATAAAAGAGACTTCATTGCTAGGAAACATGGTAAAGAAAGGGAACCATGGGTTCAAAAACCCATGCCTTTTCCCCTGAAACCATCCAAGAAAAAGGATGATGAGGATTTTGAGCACTTTGCTGAAATGATTAGACCTATCTTTTTGCGTATGCGATTAACTGATGTGCTCAAGACAAATCCTTATTCTAAGTATATGAAGGATATTATTACTAATAAAAGAAAGATACCTGAAGCTGAAATTTCCACCATGCTTGCTAATTATACTTTTAAGGGTGGAGTACCAAAGAAACTTGGAGATCCCGGAGTACCTACTATACCATGCTCCATTAAGACAAATTATGTTAAAACTGCTTTGTGTGATCTTGGAGCCAGTGTTAGGAGTTATGCCTCTCTCTTTATATCGTAGACTTGTCTTGAATAAGTTGACACCTACTGAAATATCTTTGCAAATGGCTGATAAATCAACTGCTATACCTGTCGGTATTTGTGAGGATGTGCCTGTTATGGTTGCAAACATTACTATTTTAGCGGACTTTGTTATTCTTGATATTCCTGAGGATGATAGTATGTTTATTATTCTTGGAAGACCTTTCCTTAATACTGCAGGGGCTGTAATTGATTGCAACAAAGGCAATGTCACTTTTCATGTCAATGGCAATGAACACAGGGTACATTTTCCGAGGAAACAACCTCAAGTTTATAGTATCAACACTATTGGAAAAATTCCATCGATTATATTTGGAGGTTTCGAATTTCCTCTCCCTACTGTCAAGAAAAAGTATGATATAATTATTGTTGGGGATTTTCATATCCCCGTTGAGGTAACTTAGTGTCATTCGAAATTTCTACGGTTCCGTGATTACTCGGAATGAGTTTGTTAACAAGACTTGATCAACCTTGTTAGTGGATTCATTTTGATGATCACGAGATGGATGAAACTAGAAGCACAACCTTCTGTACCCTCTTTATATTTTCTATTATTTAGTAGAAATAAAGTAAAATAGTATTTTTCTGTCTGTCTCCTGACTTATCCGCTCAATATAAAAATATCCCGAAAATAAAAGTCATTAGAATGCCATGACAATTTAATATCACCTTTTCGGGAATATTTAGAATTTACTGTGCAAAAATCACCGCGGGGGGAGCTGCCACCTGGCCACGAGGGTGGAGGGCGCGCCCTACCCCCCTGGGCGCGCTCCCCTGCCTCGTGGGCCCACGGTGGCCCTCCTCCACTTATTCATGCGCCCATCTTCTTCCTCTGTCTCACACAAACACGAAAAACTAACTCAAGCATGAGTTCCAGCCCCCGTAGCTGTGATTTTCGATCTCCTTGCTCAAAGCACCTCTCGCAAAACTGCTTGGGGAGATTGTTCCTTGGTATGTGACTCCTCCATTGGTCCAATTAGTTTTTATTCTAGTGCTCTATTCATTGCAAATTTGTGCTGCATAGGTGACCCTGTTCTTGAGCTTGCATGTCAAATTTATATGGTTCCAAATAGTTCCAATGCTTTATATAGGCTCTAGGCACTTGCAGGAGTTGTTGCTATCAATTTTATTGAAGTTGGTTCACTTTTATTTGAAGTTACTAAAAATTTTAGAAATTTCTGAGAGGAAGCAATATGTTTAGGAGGATGTTCCAAGGTGGCCCTTCAAGGAAACAAAGTCCCAGGCTTGCAATACGTGATGCTGACGAGGAACCACCAAGAGTTGGTCCTGTGAGGCCCTGTGAATGGCCGTCGAAAAATTTTATGAATCAAGTAGGAATAAAAGAAGAATTTAGCGCATATTTGCGCAACGCCGGTCTTGAGGACTTTGAAGCTGACAAATGCCCCCAGTATCATGATCTCACAAGTTCATTTGTGAGGAGGTTTGAGTTTTCATCTTCGAGTAATTCTCCTTCAGTCATGTTTGACCTTTATGATAAATCTTATACCATGGACTTAGAGGATTTCACCTCTGCTTGCAAGCTTCCATCGTGGGGTAATGTCAGGGATCCCCCTAAATTAGAATATAGAGACTTTCTTGCTAATATAACTGTGGGGGAATCTAGAGACATAACACAAGCCACCTTAGGGAGCATTCGTTTTCCCGTTATACATTATTTTGCTCTCTTTATAGGTAGATGTATTAATGCTAAGGATGAAGTATGTCACTTGTGTGCTCCTGATCTCAGCATTCTCAGAAGTGCTATGTTAGGAGACCAATCTTATGATATGGGAGCCATCGTAGCTCGTAGGTTGCATCAAAATAGACATAACGGGGATTTCTTTGGAGGAATTTATGCAACCCGCTTAGCTAATTTTCTTGAGATAGACATTCGTGAGGGTGATATGGAGTTACCTCCTTCTTATTTAGATTTTGACTCTATGGTTTTTCACCGGTTTGTTGAGAGGACAGAGCCACCTCTCCAGTATCGACTAATCTTTAACAAACGTCATGTAGTCCATATTGCTCTTCCTGCTCCTGCCTTCTTTGATTTTCAGACAAAAGGAAGATATGTTATTACCAGAGAGGAGGCAGATGAATACGAGAGGAGAGCGGAGGCAGCTAGACGCTACACTGCAGCTCAGGAGGCGATAGCCGCTGCGTCACAGTATGACCCCAGCTTCACTTATGGGTATCCGCCAGGCCATCCGTGGCAATAGACCAACTTAGGCTAAAACCTAAGCTTGGGGGAGTACGTATTTCCCACCTACATTACATTCATGTTTACACACACTCATTGCTAGATGTCGGTGTTCATACTCTTTCACTGTAATATCCATGCTAGTTTATTTTCTTTTTCCTGCTTTCTTCTTGTGTGTTTAATAAACCTTCAGAAAAACAAAAAAAATTAGTAGTACTTTATTTATTTGCTGTAGTAATTAAAACAGAAAACCCAAAAATATTTCTCGTTCTTCTTTTGTTTGTTGGGAGCTTTCTCGTGTAAATAGTTTTTTCTTTTCCTTCCTTTGTGGGCCGAGAAGATCATATTGAAAATGCTTAGTGGCTCATATATGCATGAATGATTATTTAACTTAGAGCCCATATTACTTGTCTTCTCTCTTGAGTTGAATGCTTGCAGATCCCAGCTTAGTCCAATGCACGTGCACTCTTACTATTATTCACATCGTTCGGTCGTGCAAGTGAAAGGCAATAATGATGATATATGATGGACTTATTGGGATGAGAAAAGCTGGTATGAACTCGACCTCTCTTGTTTTTGTAAATATGATGATTCATCGTTCCTGAGTTAGCTATTATGAAGTAAACATATTTGCAATGACATTTAGAGATTATAGTTGCTTGTGACATGCTTGATTAGCTATGAGTTATAATGGTTTACCTTGCATGCCAACATGCTATTAGAATGATTATGATGTGGTATGATGGGATGGTATCCTCCTTTAAATGAATTGAGTGACTAGACTTGGCACATGTTCACGCATGTAGTTGAATCAAATCAACATAGCCTTCATGATATTTATGTTCATGGTGGATTATATCCTACTCATGCTTGTATTCGGTGTAAATTAATTTTGATGCATGTTTACGACTGTTGTCGCTCTCCCAGTTGGTCGCTTCCCAGTCTCTTGCTAGCCCTCACCTATACTAAGCAGGAATACTGCTTGTGCATCCAAACTCCTTAAACCCCAAAGTTGTTCCATATGAGTCCACTATACCTTCCTATATGCGGTATTTACCTGCCGTTCCAAGTAAATTTGTATGTGCCAAACTCCGAACCATAAAAAAAATCGGTTTTGTGTACTCGAGCAGCTCATGTTTCAACTAGGGCTGCCCTTATCTTCCATGTAGGCGGTTTTTCTAAAGAGGGGTGGACTCCGCTCCTCATTCACGAGAAAAATGGCTGATCACCGGGATGCCCAGTCCCATGCTTTATGCAAACTAAATCAAAATAATTGCAAACAAAACTCCCCTTGGGACCCGTTGAATGTTGGAGGCACTCGTTGTCTCGAGCAAGCCATGGACTGATGCTTGTGGAGGAAGGGGAGTATAAACTTTACCATTCTGTTTGGGAACCGCCTATAATTTTTTTAGCATGGAAGATATCGTCATCTCATAGTTGTTGCGTTGACAGCAAAAGTATGCCGCTCAAAATGTTATTCAATCTCTATTTTAAAACCAAGCTCTGGCACCTCTACAAATCCCTGCTTCCCTATGCGAAGGGCCTATCTATTTACTTTTATGTTGAGTCATCACCCTTCTTATTAAAAAGCACCTGCTGAGCACACTGTCGTTTGCATTCATTATTATTGGTTTATTTCAGGTATGACTTGACTGGATCTCTTTTACCATGAATTACAATGTTTAGTCAGTCCTTGACTTTAAAGGTGCTCTGCATTTATGTTTTGCGGTCTCAGAAAGGGCTAGCGAGATACCATTTTGTTATATCATGTCATAATTATTTTGAGAAAGTGTTGTCATCCGAGTTTTGTTATTATAGCTCGCTAGCTGATTATGCTATTGATATGAGTAATTGTGAGACCTTTGTGTTATTGTGATAATGGTTAGTTCATAATATTTGCTGAAACTTGAATGCTGGCTTTTCATGTTTACAACAACAAGAGCAAACAGAGTTTGTAAAAGTTTTTCTTTTTTCTCTTTCAGTTTGTCAACTGAATTGCTTGAGGACAAGCAAGGGTTTAAGCTTGGGGGAGTTGATACGCCTCCGTCGTATCTACTTTTCCAAACACTTTTGCCCTTGTTTTGGACTCTAACTTGTATGATTTGAATGGAACTAACCGGGACTGACGCTTTTTTCAGCAGAACTGCCATGGTGTTGTTTTTGTGCAGAAAATAAAGATTCTCGGAATGTCCTGAAACTCCACGGAACACCTTAGAAAAAATAAAGAAAAATCCTCACAAAAGATGAAGACCAGGGGGCCCACACCCTGCTCACGAGGGTGGGGGGCGCCCCCCTGGGCGCGCCCCTACCTCGTGGGCCCCCTGGTGGCCCTCCGACGCCAACTCCAACTCCAACTCCATATATTGGCCTTCGGGGAGAAAAGAATCAGAGAGAAGAAATCATCACGTTTTACGATACGGAGCCGCCGCCAAGCCCTAATCTCTCTCGGGAGGGCTGATCTGGAGTCCGTTCGGGGCTTCGGAGAGGGGGATTCATCGCTGTCGTCATCATCAACCATCCTCCATCACCAATTTCATGATGCTCACCGCTGTGTGTGAGTAATTCCATCGTAGGCTTGCTGGACGGTGATGGGTTGGATGAGATTTATCATGTAATCGAGTTAGTTTTGTTAGGGTTTGATCCCTAGTATCCACTATGTTCTGAGATTGATGTTGCTATGAATTTGCTATGCTTAATGCTTGTCACTAGGGCCCGAGTGCCATGATTTCAGATCTGAACCTATTATGTTTTCATGAATATATGTGTGTTCTAGATCCTATCTTGCAAGTCTATAGTCACCAACTATGTGTTATGATCCGGTAACCCCGAAGTGACAATAATCGGGACCACTCCCGGTGATGACCATAGTTTGAGGAGTTCATGTATTCACTTTGTGCTAATGCTTTGTTCCAGTTCTCTATTAAAAGGAGGCCTTAATATCCCTTAGTTTCCAATAGTACCCCGCTGCCACGGGAGGGTAGGACAAAAAATGTCATGCAAGTTCTTTTCCATAAGCATGTATGACTATATTCGGAATACATGCATACATTACATTGATGAACTGGAGCTAGTTCTGTGTCACCCTATGTTATGACTGTTACATGATGAACCACATCCGACATAATTATCCATCGTTGATCCGGTGCCTACGAGTTTTCCATATACTGGTTTACGCTTATTTACTTTTTCGTTGTTACTGTTACAATCACTACAAAATACCAAAAACATTACTTTTACTGTCTTTACTTTTGTTACCGTTATAATATTACTTTGCTACTAAACACCTTGCTGCAGATACTAAGTTTCCAGGTGTGGTTGAATTGACAACTCAGCTGCTAATACTTGAGAATATTCTTTGGCTCCCCTTGTGTCGAATCAACAAATTTGGGTTGAATACTCTACCCTCGAAAACTATTGCGATCCCCTATACTTGTGGGTTATCAAACCCCTTCTTGGATTGATCCATATTGAACTTCTTCAATATCTTATCAAGGTATGTGCTTTGTGAAAGACCGATGAGGCGTCTCGATCTATCTCTATAGATCTTGATGCCTAATATGTAGGCAGCTTCTCCAAGGCCCTTCATTGAAAAACACTTATTCAAGTAGGCCTTTATGCTATCCAAAAGTTCTATATCATTTCCCATCAATAGTACACTACTAGGAAAAAGGCTACTAGCAGCGCGGGTAAAATGACTACTAGCAGCGCGGGTACCCGCGCTACTAGTATCACGCTATAGCTAATAGTTAGTAGTAGTGTGGGTTAAACCCGTGCTATTACTAACTTTGTTAGTAATAGTGTGTACCACCCGCACTACTGCTATTACGTACACGCGCTACTACTAATGAAAGAGTAGTAGCGTGGGTAAACAACCAACGCTACTAGTATCCTATATACTAGTAGCGCTCAGTTTCCACCCCACGCTACTACTAACTTATTAGGAATTAAAAAAATAAACCAGTACATATCATGACAAATACAAGATTTATAATAAATCAGCATTAGAACACATCCAGTAAGAGCATACATAATTGACATGGACTCCTATTTCATGGTTAACTAGACACCGAAGCCAATAAATGAGCATATACATAAACCCCATCATTATGCATTGGTACTCATGATTGACCACTTCAAAGAACATGCAAGTATGTATGTCATTAACAATTGCAAACATAAGTTTGTTTCTACTACAGTTGTTGTATCTACTATCACACAGTTCCTCATTCTACCTGTTCTCACTCCAATAATAAGAAAAATGAAAAGGAAAAATAGAGATAATCTACCACAATTGCACTTTGGTGTCATGGATTCAGTCTGCCGCTTCAACATCATTATCCTGCAGCATTGAAAATTTGCCCAAACCTAACCATCTTGACTTGAATATGTTAATCTGCCAAGAAATATAAAGACATGTCAGTAGCACAACCAGAGAAACCAGATTTTAGTGTAATTGCTGAGATGCAAGTGCAACAAAATGCAAGAAGCTATTAAGGCACTACTTAGCTTAGTATATCCCAGGTGCTTTCTGCAATTATATGGCGCAGACACATCAACAAGGAGGTGGTCTTGGAAAGTTCAGAGAAGTTGTGGACATTTTTAGTGGAACAAACAACAAACTCGTAAGGCGACTAAGGAATGGACGCGCAAATAAGAAATCCCCAACATGTATGCCCTTGCAAAATTATATAGCCTCTCAGTTCTTGTTCTGGATTCTTCAGTCCTTTTCCACAGGCCTAACATATATAATCCATATATAACCAATCACATAAGGATGACCAACATTTACAGTCTCAGAAACTGCTATAAAATACAAGTAGGCACAAACGTCTATTTTCACTTACTAATTGACGTTTCTATCAAACAATCGTGGAAGCGATCAACAACTTTTTGTCTTTCTACATCAATTTGGACAGTTAACAGTAAGCAAAGATAGCATTATAATCCCAGTAAACTACGTATATAACTAGAAAAAAAATTATGAAAACAAGAAGACTGTCCAACCAATTGACTACAATTATTGAGGAGCTGCATGGAGAGTGCTAGTATTAAAATCGACCTTGCAATCTAGGCTCCATCGAAATTGAAACTGAAATCGGCCTTGCAATCTAGGCTCCTCCACCTTTCAGAGCGGTGGAGCAAACTGAAACTGAAATTGGCCTTGCAATCTACTACAAACCCTCTACAAAATTCGTATTGATACTCTATTTTAAAACAGCCTCTACAAGGCCGTAAATTGGCATACGAAAACAATGTGCTCAGGATACTAACTTTCGGGATAGCAAACTAAAACAATGGCTGCCCTCAAACCATACATCCAAACGACACAAATAAATACTCTACGGAAATCTTGGAACTTGCTTTACAGATTTCATATAGAGGCAACTCGAAATTCTTAGAATAACTAACTCGTTTTTCACCTAGAAGCTGGCTGTCCAGATTTGACAGTGCAGTTTTTAACTGAACCAGATTCAGTTTACAGCCAGAGATACCCAACGCTCCAGATTTTTGCTAGAAGGCAATCAACACCTCGCAACATCATGGATGGGCTATATCCTAACTGATTTGGCTAAGCAAAGGAACTAACATAGAGAAGGTCCGACCAAGCACCAAAACCAAATAAGTATAAGCACTGAAATCACTAACGAATTTGCAAATTGGTTCAGGAATCCATCTCCAATTATCAAATCTAATTCTAATCTATGAGCTGCTGCCACAGATCCCTAGTTCTTACCTAGCCAGAACCATAGAGAAGAGGGCTGATACGTACCGCTGGTGCTCGCCTCAAAACGAGAAGAAGCAGGAAAAGGTGCGGCGCATCCAGCACCATGGATTCTCACAACAAACTGCAAAAATATATTCAGTGAGCTGCAAAAGAATTGAAAGGAGCTGCAAATGAACACATGTTTTAACAACAGGCATGTCATGAATGGGCAAACTAAAGTGCATGGCTTCAGGGATACAAGACTAATCAGGTGCATAGAGAGATGTTATAAACTTGTTCATATTGACTAGGATAATTAAGGAATGACAACCAGTGGATCTCGCTTGAATGGATGCAAATGAAGGTTAGTTGTTGCATTAAATTGATGCATCCATAAATCCAATCTAAGAATGTTACAACTTGCATCATCATCATCATGGAAAAATGATAGAGAAGTGAGATGGATCCATACTCTTGGTCTAGGGAGTCCCACTGACCACCCATGTGTTTGCGGCGATGGACGCTTGCACTGCACCGACAGAAAACAGGACACAAACAAGTCAGTAAACCCCATCTGCACCTCCACATGGTAAGCAGAAGCAAGCAGCGAGTATGCAGAGACACCATGAAGGAAATAAATAACAGACCTTTGGGGTTGAGGAACTGGATGACGAGGTCGTCCTTGAAGATGTTGACCTCCTCGATGGTTGGGATGGTGTTGATTCCAACCCTCTTGAGCATGCTCTGCAGCCGCTTGTCATCCCTAGTCGCCGTCTTGTGCACCGCCTTCTTCTTCCTGCACCAGACCCCAGCCAACAAGCCAGTCGAGGAGGAGGACCTACCGGCGCATGGCGCCCTTGTCGTCGGTCCGGATGGCGCTGGCCATCTTCATGAGCCTCTCCTTGTTCATCTGCGAAACCAGCCACAAAAAAAACAACTCATGAGATCTCCGTCCTTGCGGCGGAGCGCCCGATCTGAGCGTGCAATTCGCGGGGAGGGGTGTTGGAGGAGGAGGGGGACTGACCTTGCCGGAGCGGTTGGGTCGCGGCGTCAGCGCCGACGAGCGGTGGGGGGAGGGGGTGCTCGCTCAGGCTCACCGGAGAGGAGGAAGGGAGCCAACTTCTCTCCTTCCTCGGGCCTGCCTGGATTGAGCATCGCCATGGGGCGGATCTCGCGCGTGAACGTGGGTCGCTGTGGGTGGGTCGCAGCGGCCTGAGCTAGGGCTTCGGGCGACGAGAGAGGCAGTGGCTGCTGGTGAGGTGGGGGCACCGGCGGTGGGGTTGGGGAGAGGAGGTCGTCGGCGTCGGTGACAGTGATGGGGTTGGTTGGGAGAATCGTGGGGAGTGGAGGAGAAACACAGAGACAAAGGCGAAGGAGGGGTGTGAGGCGGAGGTGGCGGCGGCAAGGAGATCACCTAGCAGTAGAGTTGGGTTTATACCCCACACTAACCCAACGCTACTACTATTGCATGTCCCGGGTGCACGATGGAGACCACTTAGTAGTAGCGTGGGATATATAACCCACGCTACTACTATCAACTTAGTAGTAGCGTGGGTTTATAACCCGCGCTACTACTACTGCTCGTCCCGGAGGGCACGGTGAAGAACACTTAGTAGCAGCGCGGGTTTATACCCCTCGCTACTACTATCAACTTAGTAGTAGCGTGGGTTTTATACCCTCGCTACTACTAATTAGCAGTAGCGCCTCTTTTTAGACCACGCTACTGATAAACTTCTGTGTATAAGCTTTTCCCTAGTAGTTGTATGTCATCCACATATAAGCTGAGAAATTCTACAGAGCTCCCACTCACTTTCTTATAAACGCAGGCTTCTCCATAAGTCTGCATAAACCCAAATGATTTGATCATCTCATCAAAAAGAATGTTCCAACTTCGAGATGCTTGCACCAGCCCATAGATGGAGCGCTGGAGCTTGCACACCTTGTTAGCATTCTTAGGATCGACAAAACCTTCCAGCTGAATCATATACAATACTTCCTTGAGGAAACCGTTAAGGAATGCCGTTTTGACGTCCATTTGCCATATCTCATAATCATAGAATGCAGCAGTTGCTAACAAGATTC
The DNA here is from genome assembly GCF_002162155.2 of Triticum dicoccoides. Taxonomy (NCBI): domain Eukaryota; kingdom Viridiplantae; phylum Streptophyta; class Magnoliopsida; order Poales; family Poaceae; genus Triticum; species Triticum dicoccoides. Next base: position 485,398,962 of record NC_041389.1, on the reverse strand, counting down.
GGACGGACTTCCGCTTTGCTATGGGTGAAAAGGTCTCATCGTAGTCAACCCCTTGAACTTGTCGATAACCCTTAGCGACAAGCCGAGCTTTATAGATGGTCACATTACCATCTGCGTCAGTATTCTTCTTAAAGAGCCATTTATTTTCTATGGCTCGCCGATCATCGGGCAAGTCTGTCAAAGTCCATACTTTGTTCTCATACATGGATCCTATCTCGGATTTCATGGCTTTAAGCAATTTGTTGGAATCTGGGACCGCCATTGCTTCTTCATAGTTTGAAGGTTCACTGTTGTCTAACAACATGATTTCCAAGACAGGGTTGCCATACCATTCTGGTGTGGAACGTGTCCTTGTGGACCTACGAAGTTCAGTAGCAACTTGATCTGAAGTTCCTTGATCATCATCATTAACTTCCTCTCTAGTCGGTGCAGGCACCACAGAAACATCTTCCTGAGCTGCACTACTTTCCGGTTCAAGAGGCAGTACTTCATCAAGTTCTACTTTCCTCCCACTTACTTCTTTCGCGAGAAACTCTTTCTCCAGAAAGGATTTGTTCTTGGCAACAAAGATCTTGCCTTCAGATCTGAGGTAGAAGGTATACCCTATGGTTTCCTTAGGGTATCCTATGAAGACGCATTTTTCCGACTTGGGTTTGAGCTTTTCAGGTTGAAGTTTCTTGACATAAGCATCGCATCCCCAAACTTTTAGAAATGATGGCTTAGGTTTCTTCCCAAGCCATAATTCATACGGTGTTGTCTAAACGGATTTAGACGGTGCCCTATTTAAAGTGAATGTGGCTGTCTCTAAAGCATAACCCCAAAAGCATAGCGGTAAATCGGTAAGAGACATCATAGATCGCACCATATCCAATAGAGTGTGATTACGACATTCAGACACACCATTACGCTGAGGTGTTCCAGGTGGCGTGAGTTGTGAAACAATTCCACATTTTCTTAAGTATGTACCAAACTCTTGACTCAAATATTCTCCTCCATGATCTGATTGTAGGAACTTTATTTTCCTATCATATTGATTCTCCACCTCACTCTGAAATTCCTTGAACTTTTCAAAGGTCTCAGACTTGTGTTTCATCAAGTAGACATACCCTTATCTACTTAAGTCATCAGTGAGGGTGAGAACATAACGATAGCCACCGCGAGCTTCAACGCTCATTGGACCGCACACATCAGTATGTATTATTTCCAACAAGTTGGTTGCTCCCTCCATTGTTCCGGAGAACGGAGTCTTGGTCATCTTTCCCAAGAGGCATGGTTCGCACGTGTCAAATGATTCATAATCAATAGACTCTAACAGTCCATCCGCATGGAGTTTCTTCATGCGTATGACACCAATGTGACCAAGGCGGCAGTGCCACAAATATGTGGGACTATCATTATTAACCTCACATCTTTTGGTATTCACACTATGAATATGTGTAACATCATGTTCGAGATTCAATAAGAATAAACCATTGACCAGCGGGGCATGACCATAAAAAATATCTCTCATATAAATAGAACAACCATTATTCTCAGATTTAAATGAGTAGCCATCTCGCATTAAACGAGATCCAGATACAATGTCCGTGCTCAAAGCTGGCACTAAATAACAATTATTGAGGTTTAAAACTAATCCCGTAGGTAAATGTAGAGTTAGCGTGCCGACGGCGATCACATCAACCTTGGAACCATTCCCGACGTGCATCGTCACCTTGTCCTTCGCCAGCCTCCGCTTATTCTGCAGCTCCTGTTTTGAGTTACAAATATGAGCAACCGCATCGGTATCAAATACCCAGGAGCTACTACGAGTACTGGTAAGGTACACATCAATAAGATGTATATCACATATACCTTTGGTGTTGCCGGCCTTCTTATCTGCTAAGTACTTGGTACAGTTCCGCTTCCAGTGACCATTTCCCTTGCAATAAAAGCACTAAGTCTCAGGCTTGGGTCCATTGTTTGGCTTCTTCCCGTCAACCGATTTACCGGGCGCGGCAACTCCCTTGCCGTCCTTCTTGAAGTTCTTTTTACCCTTGCCTTTCTTGAAACTACCTGTCTTATTCAACATCAACACTTGATGTTCCTTTTTGATTTCCACCTCTGCTGATTTCAGCATTGAATATAACTCGAGAATGGACTTCTCCATCCCCTGCATATTATAGTTCATCACAAAGCTCTTGTAGCTAGGTGGGAGCGACTGGAGGATTCTGTCAATGACCGAGTCATCTCGGAGATTAACTCCCAACTGAGACAAACGGTTGTGTAACCCGGACATAGTGAGTATGTGCTCACTAACAGAACTGTTTTCCTCCATCTTACAACTGTAGAACTTGTCGGAGACTTCATATCTCTCGACCGGGGCATGAGCTTGGAAAACCATTTTCAGCTCTTGGAACATCTCATATGCTCCGTGCTGCTCAAAAACGCTTTTGGAGCCCCAGTTCTAAGCTGTAAAGCATGCCGCACTGAACCAGGGAGTAATCATCACTACACGATATCCAGGCGTTCATAACGTCTTGACTTGCTGGGAAAATGGGTGCTTCACCTAGCGGTGCTTCTAGGACATATGCTTTCTTGGCAGCTATGAGGATGATCCTCAAGTTCCGGACCCAGTCCGTATAGTTGCTACCATCGTCTTTCAGCTTGGTTTTCTCTAGGAATGCGTTGAAGTTGAGGGCAACATTAGCGTGGGCCATTTGATCTACAAGACATATTACAAAGATTTTTAGACTATGTTCATGATAATTAAGTTCATCTAATCAAATTTTAATGAACTCCCACTCAGATAGACATCCCTCTAGTCATCTAAGTGATACATGATCCGAGTCAACTAGGCCGTGTCCGATCATCACGTGAGACGGACTAGTCATCATTGGTGAACATCTTCATGTTGATCGTATCTACTATATGACTCATGATCGACCTTTCGGTCTCTTGTGTTGTGAGGCCATGTCTATACATGCTAGGCTCTTCAAGTCAACCTAAGTGTTTTGCATGTGTAAATCTGGCTTACACCCGTTGTATGCGAACCTTAGAATCTACCACACCCGATCATCACGTGGTGCTTCGAAGCAACGAACTTTTGCAACGGTGCACAGTTAGGGCGAACACTTTCTTGAAATTTTATTGAGGGATCATCTTATTTATGCTACTGTCGTTCTAAGCAAATAATATGTAAACATCACAAACATCACATGCAAATCATAAAGTGACATGATATGGCCATTATCATCTTGCGCCTTTGATCTCCATCTTTGAAGCATGATATGATCAGCTTCATCACCGGCATGACAGCATGATCTCTATCACCGTGTCTCCATGAATTTGTCTCGCCAACTATTACTTCTACTGCTACAGCTAACGGTTAGCAATAAAGTAAAGTAATTACATGGCGTTGTTCAATGACATGCAGGTCATACAATAAATTAAGACAACTCCTATGGCTCCTGCCGGTTGTCATACTCATCGACATGCAAGTCGTGATTCCTATTACAAGAACATGATCAATCTCATACATCACATATCATTCATCACATTCTTTTGGCCATATCACATCACATAACATACCCTGCAAAAACAAGTTAGACGTCCTCTAATTTTTGTTGCATGTTTTACGTGGCTGCTACGGGTTTCTAGCAAGAACATTTCTTACCTACGCAAAAGCCACAACGGTGATATGCCAATTGCTATTTACCCTTCATAAGGACCCTTTTCATCGAATCCGATCCTACTAAAGTGGGAGAGACTGGCACCCGCTAGCCACCTTATGCAAGAAGTGCATGTCAGTCGGTGGAACCTGTCTCACGTAAGTGTATGTGTAAGGTCGGTCCGGGCCGCTTCATCCCACAAATACTGTCGAAACAAGATAGGACTAGTAACAGTAAGCATATTGAACAAACCAACGCCCATAACTACTTGTGTTCTACTCGTGCATAGAATCTACGCATAGACCTAGCTCTAATACCATTGTTGGGGAACGTAGCAATAATTCGAAATTTTCTACGCATCACCAACATCAATCTAGGAGATTCTAGCAACAAGAGAGAGAGATAGGATGAGCATCTTCATACCTTTTAAGATCGCTAAGAGGAAGCATTACTAGAACGCAGATGAGGGAGTCGTACTCGCGGCGATTCAAATCGCGGAAGATCCAATCTAACACCAAACAGACGGTGCCTCCGTGTTCAACACACATACAGTCCGGGGACGTCTCCTCCTTCTTGATCCAGCAAGGGGAGAGAAGTTGAGGGAGAGCTCCGGCAGCAAGACGGCGTGGTGGTGGGGCTTGTAGTTCTCCTGCAGGGCTTTGCCAAGCACTACTATGGAGGAGGAGGTGTTGGGGAGGGAGAGGGCTGCGCTAGGGGAAGGGGTGTGGAAGCCCTCCCAAACCCCCACTATATATAGGGGAAGGGGAGAGGGGGGCGCGCCCCTTAAATCTCATCTAAGGGGAGGGGGGCGTCGGCCAAGGGGGGAGCTTGCCCCCCAAGTTGGTGGGAGGCGCCCCCACCCCCTAGGGTTTTCAACCCTAGGCGCCTTGGGCCCTTGGGGGGGCGCACCAGCCCACTAGGGGCTGGTTTCCACCCTTTCTTCAGCCGACTAAGTCCCCGGAGCAGGTGGCCCCACCCGGTGGACCCTCGGACACCTTTCGGTGGTCCCGGTACAATACCGATAACCCCAAGATTATTCCGGTGACTGAAACTAGACTTCCCATATATAAATCTTTACCTCCGGACCATTCCGGAACTCCTCGTGACGTCTGGGATCTCATAAGGGACTCGAACAACATTTGGTAACCACATAATAATTCCCATAACAACTCTAGCGTCACCGAACCTTAAGAGTGTAGACCCTACGGGTTCGGGAATCATGCAGACATGACCGAGACAACTCTCCGGCCAATAACCAACAGCGGGATCTAGATACCCATGTTGGCTCCCACATGTTACATGATGATCTCATCAGATGAACCACGATGTCGGGGATTCAATCAATCCCTTATACAATTCCCTTTGTCAATCGATATGTTACTTGCCCGAGATTCGATCGTCGGTATCCCAATACCTCGTTCGATCTCGTTACCGGCAAGTCACTTTACTCGTTCTATAATGCATGATCCCGTGACTAACTACTTAGAAAAATTGAGCTCATTATGATGATGCATTACCGAGTGGGCCTAGAGATACCTCTCCGTCATACGGAGTGATAAATCCCAGTCTCGATTCGTGCCAACCCAACAAACACTTTTGGAGATACATGTAGTGTACCTTTATAGCCACCCATTTACGTTGTGACGTTTGGTACACCCAAAGCATTCCTACGGTATCTGGGAGTTTCACAATCTCATGGTCTAAGGAAATGATACTTGACATTAGAAAAGCTCTTAGCAAACGAACTACACGTTCTTGTGCTATGCTTAGGATTGGGTCTTGTCCATCACGTCATTCTCCTAATGATGTGATCCTGTTATCAATGACATCAAATGTCCATAGTCAGGAAACCATGACCATCTATTGATCAACGAGCTAGTCAACTAGAGGCTCACTAGGGACATGTTGTGGTCTATGTATTCACACATGTATTATGGTTTCTGGTTAATACAATTATGGCATGAACAATAGACAATTATCATGAACAGGGAAATATAATAATAACCACTTTATTATTGCCTCTAGGGCATATTTCCAACAGCTAGTTCACTTAGTTAACCTAATGAACTAAATTCACCTAAGTTAGTTAACCTAGAGGGAGGAGG
>NC_041389.1:485359252-485392919 GCF_002162155.2 Triticum dicoccoides | reverse complement strand
GGGTGGGTGGCCGGCGGGGAAGGAGAGCCGGCGCCGGCGAGGGCTTTCTGTTGGGGAAAGTAGTATTTCAAAAAAAATTCCTACGCACACGCAGGATCATGCTGATGCACAACAACAAGAGGGGAGAGTGTCGTCCACGTACCCTCGTAGACCGTAAGCGGAAGCATTATGACAACGCGGTTGATGTAGTCGTACGTCTTCACGATCTGACCGATCCAAGTACCGAACGCACGGCACCTCCGAGTTCTGCACACGTTCAGCTCGATTACGTCCCACGAACTCCGGTCCAGCAGAGTGTCGAAGTAAAGTTTCATTAGCATGACGGCGTGATGACGGTGATGATGATGCTACCGTCGCAGGGCTTCACCTAAGCACCGCTACGATATGATCGAGGTGGATTATGGTGGAGTGGGGGGCACCGCACACGGCTAAAATATCAACTGATCAACTTGTGTGTCTATGGGGTGCCCCCTCCCCCGTATATAAAGGAGTGGAGGAGGGGGAGGGCCGGCCCTCTACTATGGCGTTCCCTAGGGAGTCCTACTCCCACTGGGAGTAGGAGTCCCCCCCTTCCAAGTAGTAGGAGCAGGAGAGAAGGAAGGGGAAGAGAGAAGAGAAGGAAGGAGGGGGCGCCGCCCCTCCCCCTAGTCCTATTTGGACTAGGCCTTGGGGGGGCGAGGCCTGCCCTAGGTAGCCCCTCTCTCTTGCCCGTATGGCCCAATAAGGCCCAATACTTCTCCCGGCGAATTCCCGTAACTCTCCGGTACTCCGAAAAATACCCGAATCACTCGGAACCTTTCCGATGTCCGGATATAGCCTTCCAATATATCGATCTTTACGACACGACTATTTCGAGACTCCTCGTCATGTCCCCGATCTCATCCAGGACTCCGAACAAACTTAGGTCATCAAATCACATAACTCATACTACAAATCGTCATAGAATGTTAAGCGTGCGGACCCTACGGGTTCGAGAACTATGTAGACATGACCGAGACTCATTTCTGGTCAATAACCAATAGCGGAACCTATATGCTCATATTGTCTCCTACATATTCTACGAAGATCTTTACTGGTCAAACCGCATAACAACATACGTTGTTCCCTTTGTCATCGGTATGTTACTTGCCCGAGATTCGATCGTCGGTATCTCAATACCTAGTTCAATATCGTTACCGGCAAGTCTCTTTACTCGTTCAGTAATGCATCATCTCATAACTAACTCATTAGTCACATTGCTTCCAAGGCTTATAGTGATGTGCATTACCTAGAGGGCCCAGAGATACGTCTCCGACAATCAGAGTGACAAAACCTAATCTCGATCTATGCCAACTCAACAAACACCATCGGAGACACCTATAGAGCACCTTTGTAATCACCCAGTTACGTTGTGACATTTGGTAGCACACAAAGTGTTCCTCCGATATTCGGGAGTTGCATATTCTCATAGTCATAGGAACATGTATAAGTCATGAAGAAATGAACAGCAACATACTAAACGAGCAAGTGCTAAGCTAACGGAATGGGTCAAGTCAATCACATCATTCTCTAATGATGTGATCCCATTAATCAAATGACAACTCATGTCTATGGCTAGAAACTTAACCATCTTTGATTCAATGAGCTAGTCAAGTAGAGGCATACTATTGACACTCTGTTTGTCTATGTATTCACACATATACTAAGTTTCCGGTTAATACAATTCTAGCATGAATAATAAACATTTATCATGAAATAAGGAAATAAATAATAACTTTATTATTGCCTCTAGGGCATATTTCCTTCAGTCTCCCACTTGCACTAGAGTCAATAATCTAGTCCACATCGCCATGTGATTTAACACCGATAGTTCACATCTGTATGTGATTAACACCCATAGTTCACATCGCCATGTGACCAACACCCAAAGGGTTTACTAGATTCTATAATCTAGTTCACATCGCTATGTGATTAACACCTGAAGATTACTAAGGTGTGATCATGTTTTGCTTATGATAGAAGTTTAGTCAACGGATATGTCACTTTCAGAGCCGTATGTATTTTGCAAATATTCTATGTTTACAATGCTCTACATAGAGCTACTCTAGCTAGTTGCTCCCACTTTCAATATGTATCCATATTGAGACTTAGAGTCATCTGGATCGGTGTAAAAGCTTGCATCGACGTAACCTTTTACGATGAACTCTTTATCACCCCTATCACCGAGAAACATTTCCTTAGTCCTCACTAAGGATAATTTTGACCTCTATCCAGTGATCTACTCCTAGATCACTATTGTACCCTCTTGCCAAACTCCCTGTGAGGTACACAATAGGTCTGGTAAAAGCATAGCATAAATTATAGAACCAATGACTGAGGCATAGGGAACGACTTTTTCATTCTCTTTCTATTTTCTGCCGTGGTCGGGCTTTGAGTCTTACTGAACTTTACACCTTGTAATACAAGAAAGAACTCCTTCTTTGACTGATCTATTTTTAACTCTTTCAAAATCTTGTCAAGGTATGTACTCATTGAAAAATTTTATTAAGCGTCTTGATCTATCTCTATAGATCTTGATGCCCAATATGTAAGCAGCTTCACTGAGGTCTTTCATTGAAAAACTCTTATTCAAGTATCCCTTTATGCTATCTAGAAATTCTATACCATTTCCAATCAACAATATGTCATCCACATATAATATTAGAAATGCTACAGAGCTCCCACTCACTTTCTTGTAAATACAGGCTCCTCAAAAAGTCTGTATAAAACCATATGCTTCGATCACACTATCAAAACGTTTATTCCAACTCTGAGAGGCTTGCACCAGTCCATAAATGGATCGCTGGAGCTGGCACACTTTGTTAGCACCCTTTGGATCGAAAAAACCTTCTGGTTGCATCATATATAACTCTTTAAGAAATATCCATTTAAGGAATGCAGTTTTGACATCCATTTGCCAGATTTCATAAAATATGGCAACTGCTAACATGATTCGAATGGATTTAAGCATCGCTACAGTTGAGAAAATCTAATTGTAATCAACACCTTGAACTTGTCGAAAACCTTTTTGCAACAAGTCGAGCTTTGCAGATAGTAACACTACTATCACCGTCCGTCTTCCTCTTGAAGATCCATTTATTTTCTATGGCTTGCCGATCATCGGGCAAGTCAACCAAAGTCCACACTTTGTTCTCATACATGGATCCCATCTCAGATTTCATGGCCTCAAGCCATTTCGTGGAATCTAGGCTCATCATCCTTCCTCATAGTTCGTAGGTTCGTCATGGTCAAGTAACATGACCTCCAGAATAGGATTACCGTACCACTTTGGTGCAGATCTTACTCTGGTTGACCTACGAGGTTCGGTAGTAACTTGATCTGAAGTTACATGATCATCATCATTAGCTTCCTCACTAATTGGTGCAGGAGTCACATGAACTGATTTCTGTGATGAACTACTTTCCAATAAGGGAGCATGTACAGTTACCTGATCAAGTTCTACTTTCCTCCCACTCACTTCTTTTCGAGAGAAACTCCTTCTCTTGAAAGGATCCATTTTTAGCAACAAATATCTTGCCTTCGGATCTGTGATAGAAGGTGTACCCAACAGTCTCCTTTGGGTATCCTACGAAGACACATTTCTCCGATTGGGGTTCGAGCTTATCAGGTTGAAACTTTATCACATAAGCATCACAGCCCCAAACTTTTAAGAAACGACAACTTTGGTTTCTTACCAAACCATAGTTCATAAGGCATCGTCTCAACGAATTTTGATGGTGCCCTTTTTAAAGTGAATGCAACTGTCTCTAATGCATAACCCCAAAACGATAGTGGTAAACCGATAAGAGACATCATAGATCGCACCATATCCAATAAAGTGTGGTTACAATGTTAACGTTGTGGTGTTCTAGGTGGCGTGAGCGGTGAAACTATTCCACATTGTTTAATATGAAGGCCAAACTCGTAACTCAAATATTCTCCTCCACGATCAGATCATAGAAACTTTATTTTCTTGTTACGATGATTCTCCACTTCGCTCTGAAATTCTTTGAACTTTTCAAATGTTTCAGATTTGTGTTTTATTAAGTAGATATACTCATATCTGCTCAAATCATCTGTGAAGGCCAGAAAATAACGATACCCGCCACGAGCATCAACACTCATTGGACCGCATACATCGGTATGTATTATTTCCAATAAGTCACTAGCTCGTTCCATTGTTCCGGAGAATGGAGTTTTAGTCATCTTGCCCATAAGGCACGGTTCGCAAGCATCAAGTGATTCCAAAAGTCCATCTTTATGGAGTTTCATCATGCGCTTCACACCGATATGACCCAAACGACAGTGCCTCAAATATGTTGCACTATCATTATCAACTTTGTATATTTTGGCATCAATATTATGAATATGTGTATCACTACGATCAAGATTCAATAAACCATCAACATTGGGTGTATTACCATAGAAGGTTTTATTCATGTGAACAGAATAATAATTTATTCTCTATCTTAGATGAATAGTCGAATCGCAATAAACATGATCAAATCATATTCATGCTCAACACAAACACCAAATAACATTTATTTAGGTTCAACACTAATCCCGAAAGTATAGGGAGTGTGCGATGATGATCATATCAATCTTGGAACCACTTCCAACACACATCGTCACTACACCCTCAACAAGTCTCTTTTTATTCTGCAACTCCTGTTTCGAGTTACTAATCTTAGCAACCGAACAAGAATCAAATACTCGAGGGCTACTATAAATACTAGTAAGGTACACTTCAATAACCTGTATATCAAATATACCCTTGTTCACTTTGCCATCCTTCTTATCCACTAAATATTCAGGGCATTTCCGCTTCCAGTGACCATTTCCTTTGCAGTAGAAGCACTCAGTTTCAGGCTTTGGTCCAGGGCTTCTTCACGGGAGTGAAAACTTGCTTGCCATTCTACTTGAAGTTCCCTTTCTTTCCCTTTGCCCTTTTCTTGAAACTAGTGGTCTTATCAATCATCAACACTTGATGCTCTTTTCTTGATTTCTACCTTCGTCGATTTCAGCATCACGAAGAGCTCAGGAATCGTTTTCTTCATCCTTGCATACTATAGTTCATCAAGAAGTTCTAGTAACTTAGTGATGGTGACTAGAGAACTCTGTCAATCACTGTCTTATCTGGAAGATTAACTCCCACTTGATTCAAGTGATTATAGTACCTAGACAATCTGAGCACATGCTCACTGCTTGAGCTATTCTCCTCCATCTTTTAGCTATAGAACTTGTTGGAGACTTCATATCTCTCAACTCGGGTATTTTCTTGAAATATTAACTTCAATTCCTGGAACATCTCATATGGTCCATGATGTTCGGAACATCTTTGAAGTCCCTATTCTAAGCCGTAAAGCATGGTGCACTAAACTATCAACTAGTCACCATTTTGAGCTATCCAAACGTTCATAACGTCTGCATCCGCTCCTGCAATAGGTCACGGACACAGTCCGCATCATTGCTACTATCATCTTTCAACTTAGTTTTCTCTGGGAACACATATAAAAACATAGGGAAGCAACAACGCAAGCTATTGATCTACAACATAATTTGCAAAATACTATCAGGACTAAGTTCATGATAAATTAAAGTTCAATTAATCATATTACTTAAGAACTCTGACTTAGATAGACATCCCTCTAATCATCTAAGTGATCACGTGATCCAAATCAACTAAACCATGTCCGATCATCACGTGAGATGGAGTAGTTTTCAATGGTGAACATCACTATGTTGATCATAGCTACTATATGATTCACGCTCGACCTTTCGGTCTCCAGTGTTTCGAGGCCATATTGGCATATGCTAGGCTCATCAAGTTTAACCCGAGTATTCTGCATGTGCAAAACTGGCTTGCACCCATTGTATGTGAACGTAGAGCTTATCACACCCGATCATCACATGGTGTGTCAGCACGAAGAACTGTCGCAACGGTGCATACTCAAGGAGAACACTTATAGCTTAAAATTTTAGTAAGGGATCATCTTATAAAGCTACCGCCGAACTATGCAAAATAAGATATATAAAAGATAAACATCACATGCAATCAAAATATGTGACATGATATGGCCATCATCATCTTGTGCCTTTGATCTCCATCTGCAAAGTACCGTTATGATCTCCATTGTCACCGGATGACACCATGATCTCCATCATCTTGATCTTTATCAATGTGTCGTCACATGGACATCTCACCAACTATTACTTTTGCAACTATTGCTATCGGATAGCGATAAAGTAAAGCAATCATATGGCGCTTCAATCTTATGCAATAAAGAGACAACTATAAGGCTCCTGCCAGTTGCCGATAACTTGAACAAAACATGATCATCTCATACAACAATTTATATCTTATCACGTCTTGACCATATCACATCACAACATGCCCTGCAAAAACAAGTCAGACGTCCTCTACTTTGTTGTTGCAAGTTTTACGTGGCTGCTACGGGCTAAGCAAGAACCGTTCTTATCTACGCATCAAAATCACAACGATATTTTGTCAAGTTAGTACTGTTTTAACCTTCAACCAGGACCGGGCGTAGTCACACTCGGTTCAACTAAAGTTGGAGAAACTGACACTCGCCAGCCACCTGTGTGCAAAGCACGTCGGTAGAACCAGTCTCGTGTAAGCGTACGCGTAATGTCGGTCCCGGCCGCTTCATCCAACAATACCGCCGAACCAAAGTGTGACATGCTGGTAAGAAGTATGACTTGTATCGCCCACAACTCACTTGTGTTCTACTTGTGCATATAACATCTACGCATAAACCTGGCTCAGATGCCACTATTGGGGAACGTAGTATTTCAAAAAAATTCCTATGCGCACACAGGATCATGGTGATGCACAGCAATGAGAGGGGAGAGTGTCGTCCATGTACCCTCGTAGACCGTAAGCGGAAGCGTTATTACAACGCGGTTGATGTAGTCGTACGTCTACACGATCAGACCGATCCAAGTACCGAACGCACGACACCTCCGAGTTCTGCACACGTTCACACTACAAAAAAAAGACACATCCGTGACATTTTGGGCCGAACGGAAAAAATTTCTGTCATACATATGACACTTCTATGACGATAATTGTGACCAAACCCGGTATCATCATAGATGTGGTGGGCTGCTACTTCTATGACAAAAAATCATGACAGAAAATGGGCTTTCCGTCCTGGGCGGGCCGGAGACGCAGCTGCATGACATTCTTTGGGCCGTCCATGATGGAAAAAACCGTGGTAGAAGCGAGGGCGAGGAAAATTTCGAGGAGTTCCCGGTTACGGTGGGTGGTCAGGGGCCGAGCGATGCGCGTTTCTCTCATACACGTACGCGCATGTGTGTGAGATGTTGGCTCTAACTGAACCCGAACGAGGCGTTGGGCTCTAATTGAACTCGAGCGACTGCACTGCTGGCTACACGTTACTGAACCCGAGCGATCGATCGATGGCTGTTAACTGAACCCGATCAAGCGATTCCTTCGCTACTGCTGCTAACTGAAGTCGATCGATGCTGCCTCTCTGGATGAAGAGTGAACGTTGCGGGGGGGTTTGGATGACAGTGAGCAGTGGGAATGGATGAACAGGACCCATGGCGTTGCCTCTGGATGAACAGGACCCCGCGGAGGGCTGGATGAATAGGACGACCCCGTGGAGGGCTGGATGAATAGTAGACGGTGGAGGGGTGGATGAAAAGTAGCCCGTGAAGGGGTGGTTGAACAGGAGCCCGTGGAGAGGGGTGGTTGAACAGTAGTCGGTGGAGTAGCGCACGGTGGAGGCTGGATGAACAGGAGCCCATGGATGAACAGTCGCAGGTGGAGGCTCGAGGAGGTCGACGGTGGATGAACAGTAGTCCGTGGAGGCTGGAGGAGGTCGACGGTGGAGATGAATAGTATCCCATGGAGTCCCGTTTTGTGGTACGCCACACCCCTCCCGATGAACATGACCCCCGTTTCAACCATAGCGCTCCAACACAAGTCCGTTTCACCTGTTTTGCGGTACGCCACACCCCTCCCGATCAACAGGACCCCCGTTTCGACCGTAGGAGGTCCGTTTCGTCCGTTTTGCGGTACGCCACACCCCTCCCGATCAACAGGACCCCCATTTCGACCATAGGAGGTCCGTTTCCTCCGTTTTGCGGTACGCCAGACCCCTCCCGATGAATAGGATCCCATTTCGAACGTGGCTGGTCGAACACAAGGCCGTTTCCTCCGTTCTGCGGTACACCAGGCCTGGTTTCCATTGCCTGTTCCGTCCAAGCCCTCCCGATGAACACGACGATGCATTCCGTTCCGACCTAGCTAGTTGGCTCCACATGAACACGACGACGACGTTGTTTCTCCATTACGACCCAGCCAAGTACACGAGCCCTGGCCGTACGTATGCCCGAGTAGGCGTTCGTGACCCCACCCGTATGTACACATACGTGGCCGTATTTTCTTTCTTGCACCCTGGCCGTTGTACGTACGTGTACATGCTACGTGCGCGTCTCTACTACGACACGTGCGTGCCTTTACTACAACACGTGCGTGCCTTTACTATGACACGTGCGTGCCTTTACTACGACACGTGCGTGCCTCTACATTCCCGACTGTCAGGCACTTCCTTGCGTGCGAAGATGTAGATGGTGAGTCCCAGCAGTGAGGGGGGCGAATTATTTTTTTTCGGACACACTTCCTTGCGTGCGAAGATGTAGCTGGTGGGTCCCAACAGTGAGGGGGAAACGTTTTTTTCGCGAAATATAGTGGCCTATCCGGTGAGTCCCAGCTGTTAGGTGGAGGAATCATTATTTTCCGCGTAATAAGGAGGCACTTCCTTGCTGCGGTCGTGGACCCAGCTGTCAGCCTCTCCATGTATAGTCCACGTCCGATGGAAGTTGTTCCTTGACCACGTTGACCACGCCGCGCCAAGAGCACCACGGCGGTGGACGACGACGAGGCCTAGGAAGGGGACGCCGGGCAGCCGGGGAAGACGCGGCAGTGGAAGCCCGTGCGGAGAGGACTACGAGGGTTCACTGGTTCGGCTACGGTGTGAGGCTGTCATTGCCGCAGGGCCTAGCCAGCGGTGGGAATAGTAGGGGGACGGTGAGGCCTCCGCGGCAGCACAGCCGGCCGCGGGAGGTAGAAGATGCGACACGACCGGCGCTGCTTTGGGCGGCTGGAGCAAGAAGACCAGAGGTTGAAGAAGCACTACGGCTGTTGGATGGACATCGTACGATCACTGCAGCTAGAATCGTTTATATTGACTAAGTTGACAAAGCCCTTGTTTTTTTTTGAGCAAAGACAAAGCCCTTGGTACGCGTCAACTTAGTAGGCCCACAGCTCGGATTTGGCAGAGAACATATAGCTCATTTGCGATTTGTAAGAATGTACATCCCATTTTTTAATTCTAATGGAACTTACTACAGCCCGTTTATAGTCTGTTAAAAGTACAACCCAACTTCTAGCTAGGACAATGATTAATAATTTCAAACAACCGTCAAAATAGAATTCAAAAAAAATTCCCACATTTTGATGGGATCCAAAATATTTTTATCCAAAATTTCTAGTCAAGTTAAATATAATTTCAAAATAAAGTTGTATTACCTTAAAATCCAAGGAAATATTGCGCGCGCAACAAGTAATGAAATTAAAATTTTCAAATTCCAAAAATAATATATTTTTTAAACTAATTACGTGTTTGGTGCATAGTTACTGCCCAGTTATTATAATGACATCCCATTTATTATTTCTTAAAGTCCATTTTCTTGTTAAGCCTAATGCATACCTCCTAGGAAAGTTTGCAGCCCAGCGGGGCGGAGAATAACAAGTTGACCCGAATATTGTGTACAACTGTCGGCCCAGTTGCATTGCTGATGTTGAAAAAAGGCTTGTGCAGTACAGTACAACCTAACATGGTTACTCAGCCCACATTCAGCGACGCCGGAAAGGCCCAAACAAGGCTTCTGTACAACTTTTTGAAGTCACTGAGCTCAATTAGTAACTTAAGAAAAAAGTTATATTGCAGTGGAACCTAATTTAAAGCTTTCACGAGCAAATAAATAATTCAACGGGTCCCACTTGTGCATGTGTGTGTGTGTGTGTGTATGTGTGTGTGAGAGAGAGAGAGAGCGAGAGAGAGAGATGGAGAGAGAGGCCCATCGGTCGATGCTCGTAAATACATCTTTCAGCCATATGCATTGCTGATGCTCAGTAAAAACTTATATAGTTGACACAATCATATAGAACATCATAGCACATTGAACTTGCATACAAAAATTTCACGCAGGCGGCACAATCAGGATGGAAGCAGTGCATCTCTACGGGAAGGGCTATGTTGAAACCAACGAAGTCGTACATAACGGTTCATTGTCTTTATCAATGACGGGGAAATATCTTGAATGTTGTGCAAAGAAAACAGACAGACAACACAATAAGTTCTGCTAGCACATTAAGTTGACGTGCAACCCTTTCTAAAAAAATTCAGGTACAGAATTAGAACAGGTCACAATCAAATGTACTGGCATATCAGTGCTTCACACCCATACCTCGGATTTAACTAGTATCTGACAAGATTCAGTTGTTACCTCAAATTAGAGCACATCCAGGCAGCCAGCCCTGCCTCTTCTCCCAAAGAAGCAGTGGCCTCCGCCATGCGATGGAGTAGTCCCTGTGCCATCCATCGTTCCGAGCAACACGGGGAAAGTCTGACGTTGAATCCTGTAATGGACCTCGTCGACGGACCCTGGCACCAGCGGCGGCGGCAGGACTTCGATTAATGGATTGACCACTTCTTCGGCATGCACAAACACTCGATACAGGTACATCCCTAACGTGGTCTGCAGCGGCCTTGGTGGCGACGAATAGTACAACCCCGGTTCCTGCACTCGTATCTCAACACCAATCACCTTCGGTATGGTGGACGGCTTCTTCATCCATGCCACAACCGTCAGAGCCCAGCTGTCTGGAGGAACAAACATACTTATGAGCTCACCTCCAAGGTCGTTGATAAGCTCGTTCATGGACTCACTGTTCCAAGTACGTCGAGGCATGCCGTGGAAGGTAAGCTTTGTTAAAAACTCAAGCTCAAAGGGCACCGAGCCCCATCCTGGGTGCCACCGATCAAAGCTCACCAGCGCGCCATCGCAGAACAAACGCCGGGAAGATTCGAACACACGACTGCAGTCAAAGTTGTCCGAAACCTGACGAAGAAATTAGACGGTGGCGGACAGACTTCGATGAGCCAGTCACTTATTTGGATGCCGTGCGCAATGCCAAGAGCTTTGACAAGGTCATCCGGCAAGACGGGAGGCCGGTCACCGTTGATGGTTACCATCAGCACTTTGCCGGCAAACTGGTCGTCAAGCACCGCCATGCCACTGTTGAGCGACAGCACGCAACGACGGAAGGCAGGACGGACCTCGGGATCTCCGGCTCGGAGATCCGCGTTGACCGGTGACATGATAGTGTGCTTGAGTACATGGAGTACAGGAGCGGGATTTGGGGGAACTGGAGTAGGAATCGAGATTCCAGAGGTGGGGGATGGGCGGGAGAGTGGGGATGAAAAGGTAGTATGAATTTCGAGCACGCGCCAATATGCTCTCAGCGGGCAAGCGCACGAAAACACCGGTGGCGCCCACATGTCGGCCTAAGAGTCCTTGTTCTTTCTTTTTTGGAGAGCTCGGCCTTTTTTTCAGGCTCTTTTGAGAGCCCGGCCTGAGAGTCATAATTGACCTATTTGGCATTGCGTTACTACTCGGCCCATATTCAACGACACCTCACTGGCCCAAACAAGTGTGCATCATCGAAAAGACAATGAGCTCAAATTATATAACTTGAAAAAAGGAGATATACTCTAAACACTGGAGAATGGTGATGCCCTCATTTAGCCCACCAGTAGTTCGAGACAATAAACAGTTCGAAACAATGATATATACAACATTCAAACACTGACTAGTGACTACTACTGACATAAACATCAAGACATGATAGTTCATAAGAAGTCTTGCTACACCACCAAAATGCACCCATCTGCAGCGCTCGGACTCTCGTGATCCAGACAAGAATGACATTCTAAACAGAAGAAACTATTACATAGTAAGAGTGACATAGACGAGGATGACCAAATGACAAGGAATATGCATAACAAAAGAAAGAACTACCCATCCAGAACCAGCAGCAAAGACAACAAATTAATTCGAAGAGATGATCCAATACCATCATAATTTGCAGCCCCGCTTCAGCGACAAGTGATCCGGAGACACCAGTACTCCACCCTTTTGATGCAACATCCCAATTACCTATCAACCTGAAAGCTTGAACCACATCACTGCCTATCGTAATTGAGACATCCAAGGATCAAAGTTAATCCGGATGCCTTTGTCATTCTCACCTTCTTTTGGCTACAGGATGTATCATTGACAATCAGGGGAGTTTGCTCCCGAACTCCGTCGCCGTGTAGACACAGTTTTCCGTAGCAAACAGAGCCTCTCTGCCATCAAGGTCCTTGCCAACGGTGATCTCCTGGTTAATCGGATAATTGAGTTCGAGAAACAGAGAGTGTGAACCAAGGCTGTTTACCCGCCTCCAACTAAAAAATCCTAAAGGCCCCAACAAGCTGGTATCCTGCTCATAGACGTAACAGCCACTGTCCGGATACTCACGTATTACATGGTGCTTGTATACAATGGTTTTTTTGCAATATAAATTTTCCGGCTCATGTGTCTGAATGATCATCTGTCTTTTGCCGTCGTCTAATCGAGCGAGGAACCAGCTGTGCTTCCCTGTTTTTGGCAAAGGTGGTGTGATTACAAAGGGCAGTAAGTGTAGGGACACTACATCATATCAAAAAGGACAGGCATTGTTAATGTAAGATCAGCATTGTTCAGAGTATGAGTAGGATAATGGAAGAAACAACATTGATATGTCCCTGTTGGAACTAGGAGGAAAATACAGGGAAATGTATACTAGGTTTGAAAATATAGAAGTGCCATGCATGGTTATACTCATGTTTTCTCGCAATCGATTCTTCACAGGAAACTACCATGTCATGCATGTTATGTAATCATGTTCTGTCCTCACAAACAAATTCTTCAAGGTAACTAACAAACCATGCATTGTTATATACTCGTGTTCTGTGGGCAAAAAAAATGTGAGGATATTATTCTAGACATTGATTGCTGAAGGGCGAATATAGGTATGTACACATGGTAAGCATTGCAGGATTTCACTACATCCAAATATAGAGTTCTCCATATGCACATTTACTTCCCTAATGTATGGTTAGATGAAACCAACAGTGTGGTGCATGTTTCTACATCATGAAAATGAGGAAACTAACATGGCCATTGATACACACTCATATTTAGTAGTAGTATATAGCTTACTGTAAAATTAGGATAATATCCATATATTGGTAACCGTTTGATTATTCAGGGTACGAATTGGCTGTAATGACATGGTCACAAATCGCATGAATTAACTCATTCCAAATATAGCTGATTTACGGCGTCTCTAATACATTGCCATAGTTGTACTCAAATTCTGCTCAAACAGGGCTATGCCAATCATCACAAAAATTTCAAACAGTGTCATGGCATCATCATTAACATGAGAAGGAAACAACTTACACGCGCCGTCCCAGCAATACGTGGTGCCATCTACTTTGTCGATCGCATAGATGATGCCATTGTGTTCAATAGCATCACAGAAGTGTGTACCAGCTTTGACGATGATCCACTGTGAGCTGGGTTCTCTCCAGCTAAAGAAGGCACCGGCGTAAAGATAGGAGAGTCCGCGGTCGAACAAGGCAATTAGCTTGAAGTCTGCGTAATTCGCATGTCGTGTGGGCACTTGGCAGATTACAATCTTCTGCAAAAACAAGGTCCGTCCAACTGACATGGTAATCTAGATGACTTGGACCGCGATGATAATACTCTATATAATACAACGAAGGAAGGATAATCTCATGCGAGGTTTGGAAGTTCACGAGCACCAACTTTTTACCGTCTTCTCTGAAGGCAGCCATCCAATGGGAGTTCATGCCGACCCAGTACATACCTGCCAAGAAGTTTCGGGCGATGGTGATCGGATCGATGTCGAGGGAAATGATGTATGGTGACCCACTACATACCTGCAAAGAAGTTTCGGCTAATGGAGATTGGATTGAAGTCGAGGGGCATCATGTACGCCTCCGTATCAAGGTGAGCCAATCTCGTAAGACCAGATAGCAGAAAACAGGGTGTCTTGAAAAGCTTAGGCCTCGCTTTGACGATGGTCGTGTGCATGTCCCTTGAGCATGCAGCCAGCCGCAGGGCGCTTAACATATCCATACACGAACAACAGAGGTCGAGGATGTCACTGGGGAGATTGCTCCAATCGCGGCTCATATGGATGCTGAACGGTTCGCGTTTGGCCATAGTGGAGTTTGGAAGGTGGGGGTTTTGGGGGGCTTGATTTACGGGGGAGAAGGCTGTCAGTGCTGGAGCGGCTAGCGAGGGAATAGTGGTACTGGGGGAGGCGAGTGAGGCAATGGTACACGGGGGCACAGTGAGATGGATACGGAGACGGAAAAGGAGATGGAGATGGAGTGGTGCTATGTGAGCGGAGAGGAAGACAAGGCGAGGCGCCAATGTGCTGTACAGCAGCGGTGACAGACTGCACAGTTCATAGGGTGAGGCTAACTTTGGTAATTCGAACACGCCGCCTGGACTAGTGTCAGGCGCAGGGTGTTGTCACTTCACTTTGAGGATTGGACGAATAGTATTTTGACCATCAAGTGTACCACAGTTGTACTACTACTAGTAGTAGTAGGAACATGAGTACTCCAATATTGTATAGCGGAAATAGGTCTCCCGTGCTAGCATGCCTGTTCACTTCATCGTTCAGGTATCATCCAGATTGCGAGCAGAACCAAATTCTCGTGCATGCCCAATCAACGCCCTGCCGCGATGCATGTAGTGGTCGTTCTGGTGCATCAAGGACGGCATGCAGATCGTTCCACACTTAAGAAGAGGAAAAACGGAAAGGTAGAACACGGCAACAGAGGAAGAGAACGCTGGCTAATGAGGCTGGGAGGGGATCGAGCAGGAAGTTAATGCTCCGCGCCTAAAGGTTTTGGGAAAACCTGATTTTCATAAGGTGACTTGTACTCACCTAAACGGAGGGAGTATTCCTTAACCAGAGAATGTTGTGTCTCCCACTCACGCGCTCAAAAATAGGAAGCTACAACACTTTTTTTCTCTGTTTGCATAGGTCCCACCTATCACGAAGGATGGGCACGTACATGAACAAGTACGACTCATCAGTCTACTCGCATAGCCTTTTCGTTTAGTCTACCTAGCCGTCTAATCAACTGCCTGCACGCCACTTCTCCCATTTACTTCTCCATCGAGAATCGATTCTCTTCGGCTTCTTCACCTCCCCTTCGTCTTCATTTGCATCCAAACCCCATTGCGTTCACATTGTTTTAACCTCTTTAAATAATCATCTACTACTTCAGTTAGACTAGCCATCTAATCCTAATTCTCCAAACCATAGCCCTCCGTTCCAGTGGTTCCAAATGGCGAAAGAGATCAAGATGCAGGTGTTTAGCGTCCAACATGTCCTCGCCGAAGGATCGATGCACATAGTTGCCACCGTCACCGTCCACCCAAGGGTTGTTCGGCAGTGGATCAACAATGTATCCAACTCCCTCGAAAAGGTAGAGATGAGGGTCATCGGTCTCGACGCAGAGTACATGGAGCATGCCCCTAGGAAGATCCAGCGTGCCGCCGTCCTTCAGCTGTGCCTCGAAGATGATGTTTTGGTGTACCACATCACACACTCGCCCTCCATACCAGGTGAGCTTCATGATTTCTTGTCTCGGGAAGACGTATACTTCTGTGGGGCAGCCATCGAAGGGGACAAACAGAAGCTGGAGCCATACAACCTTGATTTGAAAAGCATCGCTGACCTACAAACCAGAATCAAAATTCCAGTAGAAGATTGTGATAAACAGACACCATCCCTATTCGACGTAGAAAAATTTGTGCTCAGTACAAATCTTCAGAAGGGTGATGAGACGGTGGCATTAAGGTCGTCTGGATGGGAGAATTATCCCTTGACGTATGAGCGGATAAAATATGCTGCCCTCGATGCCCCTGTGAGTTTCGAGATAGCTGCAAGGTCCAAAGAGCTTGTTGAGAATCCGTCTCCCACGAAGAATGAGAAGAAGAAAAAGAAGATGATGAAGAAGAAGAAGAAGAAGAAGAAGAAGAAGAAGAAGAAGGAGGAAAGGCTGCACCAGCAGGAGGGCATTAGGGATGGATGAACTATTTCCTCTCTTGTAAAAAAATATTCCCTCTCGGTGTATATTGATATAGATGGACTATTTTGATGGTGTGCATGTCTTTGGAACAGAGTAGTAGCATGGGTCCGCTTGAATATAAGGAACTATTTATCCGCATATATAGCTTTCTCTGCTACTCCTAGTGATCGGTATGCAGTGCATGTGTCCGTAGACATGATAGCTTGTCCATGGAAGTTCAACTATGGCGACCATCATGTTTCATCTCACGATTCCCACAACGCCTCTCCAACCCATGGCGCCATGCCCCCCGACGTGCGCCTCACCCCTCTCGGCCGCACTGCCCCTCTGCCTTTGTGTGCATGACATGTGGGCCACCTAAAATGCGGCGAGCATCAAGTTTCTAGCACAGCCGCACGCGATTCCCACGACGCCACTCGAACCCATGACACCACATGTCCCCCGACCTGCGGCTCACCCCTCTTGGCCCCACTACCCCTCTGCCTTCGGGAGCATTACATTTGGACCAGTCACCTATCGGGTCCACATGTTATTGACTCAAAGGCGCTGAAGCTCGGTCCCGACGGCCCTGAGAGGGAAATGTAACTCCTGCGCCAGGGCTTGTGGTGCTCCCGCAGCATGAACTCGTGCCAAACTCGAGATTTGTTTCTTTACTATACATGCGTGCAACGATTTAATGGACATTGTAATCTCAACATGTTATGGGGAGCTCTAAATTTGAATTTGGAACTTATAAAACGAAAATATTCAAAACAAATAAACTGGGAGAGAGGGAGTATATAATAGGATGTGTCCCATACAAAATAAGTCCCCTGGTTTGTCACCGTGAAGATGCGGTTAGAAAGGAGCACAGTATCTTCCTACTCGTACGGCAACAAATCGGCCGCAGACATCATGGTCCGCCTTTGACTGTCATGTGCAAGGTTCGTGCTATCTTATTCAATCTCACCGTGGCTCCATCGTAACAATTCATGCGGTGGCCCGTTGCATGGCTGATCCCAATGCTATACAAAGGTTCTATGGGAACGGTGTCACCGTTGTAAATGTTGTGAAAATTGATGTTGGTACCCTCCTGTACATATTCAAGCCAATCTCCACTCGCACTAAGCCTAACCTGTGAAACAGTGGGCAGGGGGAGAATTTGGAAATGGACACGGAAGTAGTCTTTAGAATGCATTTACTACATGATCAAACTCATCTTACCTGCTCATCGGAGGAAATCCGAGTGCCCCTCAACATCAGCATCTCAAGGGGCGTCAACTTGCAACTACGGCCACGCTGCGCTGGAGAGACCCCCAGCTGGAGTACTTATGCACTATAGGTAGTACCCGCCGGTGTGTCCATCTACGCCTCGTAACACCCCGACACCCAGCAATGGCACCCTTGCCACGGCCACGCCACCACCGGCCAGTTCATCTCGAACGAGTGAGTCGCAAACCATGCCACCACCATGAGAATGACATGTGGGCCAGTCGCATTTAAGGTCTGCAAGTCATTGACTCATAGGTTGGGCACTAAGCCACTGAAGTTCGGTCTCGTGGGCCCTGAGAGGGAAATGTAACTCCTGCGGCAGGCCTTGTGGTGCTCCCGCGGTACGAGCTCGTGCCAAAACTGGAATTTGTTTCTTACTACTACCAACTAGTACTAGTAAGGTACACGTGCATTGCACGCATGAGATTCTGGTGGTTTGTGCATTATGCTTCTACATGTGGAGTTTTCTGGATTCTAACATGTGGCAAAATCTGGTGAAATGTAAGGTTAGGCATGTTTTATTAACTTAGGTGAGTGTTTGGTTCAAGCCACACCTTAGGCAAGCCACACTAAGGCCCCACATGACATACACACAAAAAATGTGGCAAGATTCCCTTAGGCTTGACAATTTGTGGCTCTCATTTTGAAGAACTAATAACTTTGCCTAAGCTTAGTTGTGGCAAAGTTAGTCATGGATTAAGGGGCTGTTTGGTTCCTAGCCACACCTTGCCACACTTTGCCACACCTAACCTTAGGCAAGTTTGACCAAGTTAGGTAGGTGTTTGGTTCTAGCCACACCTAAGGCAAGGATTTTTTTATGAGTAGTGAGCCCCACATGTCATAGACATAAAAAGTGTGGCAAGATTCCCTTAGGCAAGCCAAAGTGTGGCTAACAATTTGAGCAACTCAACTAAGGCAAGTGTGGCAAAAATCATGTGGCAGTATATGGCAAAGATAGTCACAATCCAAACAACCCCTAAGTTCAACCATGGAGTCTTCTAGATTATACATGTGGAAGAATCTGGTGGATGATATCCAACGGCCAGTAGTGCTCAGATTTTCCATCTTTGTACCGTCGGATTGGCTTCATCCAACGACCGACTTTCAAAGTTTTTCACACACTATATTGGGGGTATAGACATAGATGTGACGCTCCGTTGCAATGGATCCAAAGTATATCTATTTAGTGGAGTGCACTCTAAACACATTATCTATTTATTTTTCTCTAACCTTTCATAGCCATGCAACCAAGCAACATAAGCTTCATGGGTGCCCCCTGTCGGTGTGAAAACCGGCGGATCTCGGGTAGGGGGTCCCGATCTGTGCGTCTTAGGCTGATGGTAACAGGAAGCAAGGGACAAAATGTTTACCCAGGTTAGGGCCCTCTCGATGGAGGTAAAACCCTACTTCCTGCTTGATTAATATTGAAGATATGTGTAGTACAAGAGTAGATCTACCACGAGATCGTCCAGGCTAAACCCTAAGAGCTAGCCTATGATGGTATGATTGTAATTGCGATCGGCCTTCTAAGGACCATCTTCTCCGGTTTATATAGACACCGGAGAGCTAGGGTTTACATGGAGTCGGTTACAAGGAAGGAAACATAATATCCGGATCGCCAAGCTTGTCTTCCATGCAAAGGAGAGTCCCATCCGGACACGGGCCAAAGTCTTGAGTCTTGTATCTTGACGCTTCTATAGTCCAGACGATGTATACAGTCCGGCTGTCCGGATACTCCCTCAGTAGCCCCTGAACCAGGCTTCAATGACGATGAGTCCGGCGCACAGTCTTGTTTTCGGCATGGCAAGGCAGGTTCCTCCCCCGAATACTCCAATGTTCCCATCATGACAAACAGTGTCCGGCATCTTCATCAATGTTGTACTCCTCGGCTTCAGTGTTTCTATAATGACCATTTCCACGTGTCGAGCAAATGCGAGGTGTTGAGGCATTTTTAC
Source organism: Triticum dicoccoides (assembly GCF_002162155.2). Lineage (NCBI taxonomy): Eukaryota > Viridiplantae > Streptophyta > Magnoliopsida > Poales > Poaceae > Triticum > Triticum dicoccoides. The sequence goes on along the minus strand of NC_041389.1, from coordinate 485,373,415 downwards.
ATTTGCCACCCTCGGTCATTCGGGCTAGCCGTCTATTTGAAGAGACGGGTATTCCCAGATCCAAACCTCACTCTCCCTCCTCGAGCAAGCATCCAATAGAGCGCACAGAAAAAACCATTACAACATGGCCGGTCGTCGCAGCTCTTCTGCTCGCTCCCCTTGCCCCAAGCCGGGGGACTGGGGAGAGTGTTCAGTTTCCCATAGCCGTTTGGTAAAGTTACAAAGCCAAGGGCTCCTCCCGCTGGCGTTCATGGTCCTTGTCCGAGCCGGAGTGGCCACCTACAACGGTGTAGAACAAGCGGAGAGATCCCCCAATCCGTCTCCAGAGGAGCGAATATGCTTAATTCTGCATCTGTTAAGGGGCGTAGGGTTTCCTATTCATCCATTCCTTCGTGGTCTTCCGGAGTTCTACGGCCTCCAGTTGCACAACTTTACCCCAGCCTCCATACTACATATAGCAGGGTATGTCGCCCTTTGTGAGCTATTTCTAGGCTGCGAGGCTCATTTTGGATTGTGGAAGAAGCTGTTCTGCCTTGTCCCCCGCAACCAGGGAGAATCCCTACGTCAAGTGGGCGGGGCCGGAGTATGGCATATTGCTGAGACCGGATACCTATCCGGTACTCCCAAGAAGGCACCAGATAACTAGGCTTCAGAGTGGTTTTATATTGACGATGGTCCCCTTCCGGATCCAGTCCGGACAAGACTCCCCAAGTTCAGTAACACCCCGCCGAGGGCACGTCTAAGCTGGCGCCACCGAGGCCCCCAAGAGGAGGATTCCAGGGAAGTACATTTCCTGATGAGCAGGATAAAGTTACTAGCCAAATCTGGACAGATGATAGTCGAGGTGATGGCAATATGCATAATGCGGGGAGTGCAACCGCTTCAATATCGGAGCAATCCCATGTGGCACTACAACGGGACAGAAGATTCCACCCGCTATGGCTGTAAGGGTCCGGACTCCCCCACCACTCTGGCAAGGATACTATCCGAACTATACAAAGGAGAGGAGGAAGACTTCCTCCATATCAATCCGCGGGACGGATTCTCCATGTACAATCCCCCAAACTGGGTAAGTCATCATTTATTTTATCGCTTCACTTATTGTGGCGTTCTTTGCTAAAGTTACCTGCATCGATATTTCTGAGCAGGAACTGAGGAGGGCCATGGAAGGAATCTCCAGCCCTTCCCCACAACTAGAAGACCCCGAAAGGGCGCTGGATCCAGGACTCGAAAAAGACCCAGACGCGGCTGTCGGCGTTCTGGGAACGGGGGTCCCCAGACTTGCCTGCCTGCGGCCTGCGGCGTGGCTCAAGGGGCGGCCCAGCATGGCCCATCTTCGTCAACATGAGCTCAAGACCCTCACGAGGGGCCAAGCTTCACGGGGCGGACAACAGGAGGTTTCCTCAGGCATGGCCTCGTCAGGCTGGCTCGCGAGGAGGCGGAGAGATCAAGGTGGGGTACCTCGCGAGGTGCCCATGACGCAAGCCATGACGACCAAGGGCGCCAGGTGGGCGCCAGCCCGCACAGTGTCCTTCTTTCCTCTTTGGTGCAAAGGGAGCAAGCGCAGGCGAGAGCATCAAGCAAAGGCATCCATTTCGGTCCAACAAGACCAAGACTAGTAGAACGGCAGGATGGAAGCCATCGTGGATCCCCAGCCGGCGTCACCACCAGAGCCTTTGGCAGGCGAGGACCAACTTTAGTCAGGATAAGTGTACTAGATGTTCCCCTTCAAAATGGCCAATTGTTGGCGCCCTTCCCGCTCAATATTTGGGAAGAGGCCCTGGGCCTTTGCCTATAAATAGGACTAGCCACCCACAAGGTAGGGGATCGAGAAATCAATCGGATCCTCACCTAGAAACCAGTAGAGAGAGCGACTGAACTCCCTTAGCAGTTCATCGTAGCAGCCAAGAACAGACCCTCGCGAGGCTGTTCTTCCTTGTACTGTTCATCATCAGCCCAAGAGGCAATCCACCACACCACACACTGGAGTAGGGTATTACACCACAATGGTGGCCTGAACCAGTATAAACTCTGTGTCTCTTGTGTTGTTCCTTTGATTGCTTAGTTCATAGCGAGGCTGTGAGGTGCAAGTACGCAGAGGACTAAATATCTGCGCGCACCCCAGTGTTCGAATCTAGAGGGTGTGACAGAACCCGAAATCCGACATTTGGCGTGCCACGTAGGGGTGCGCCAGAATCCACCTTCTGCCGCTTCACGTCCCGTCGCATCCTCATCATCATGTCCGGAGACCAGGCAGGCAACCCTGATCCTTGGGCAGCCTGGCCCGCCCACGCAGAACCGCTCGCACCGGGCAACCCCGCGCCCCAGGCAGCTCGCGGTCCGCAGGGCGCTGCGGGCAGTGGGTGGTGCGGACAGGCGCGGTTGGCGGCATGGGCTTCCCACCACGCCGCGGCCACGGCACCATACACCCGATGGGAGGAGGCGAACTCGAGGGCCGCTCTCACCGTGGCTCGAGAGCTGCTGCAGTGCAGGCTGCTGGAAGACGGCCACGACGTGCTGCTACAACGGGTGGCAGAGCTCTTAGGCTTCGCCGCCTCGGAGGCTCCCCCCTTCTGCACCCAACTCCCACCTCGGGTCCAGGGTGGCCCGTCTGGGGGCTCCGTGCACCCCCGTGCGGCCCCAAGCGGACTCCAAGTGCACCCCAACGCCGGCCAGGCCATCAGCGCTGGGCCAGCAGCAGCGCTACCTCCTCCCCCGCCATCGAAGAAGGACTCACCACAACCCACGGCCCCGGTGGGCTGCCGCGCTACCACCCCCAGGCGGGCGCCTCAAGCAGCACTGCGTGGCACGCGGGGCGCTACGGCGCGGTCTTCGGGATGGCGGCCCCAGAAGAGTACGTGCCTCACATGATGGACCAAGGGCGCGCGCATGAGGACGAACAAGGCTCGCTCCTCGGCCCAAGCTGGGGGGATGAAACGCTAGAAGCTGAACCCTTCCATGAGCCCCGGGAAGGCCCCATCGGCTACGCTAGAAACAACGAGTATGAGGTACCACTAATACCCCAGGAGCAGGCATACGCCACCGCGGATCACAGGAAGTGCAGGTCGCGTCAACGGGCGGCTGCCCAACTCCTGCAGTTTCCTACCCCTCAGGAGGAGGGCGCCGGGGGCTGCAGGAGAGGGGCCAAGATCCTACATCACCACCACGGCGTTCGGAGCAAGGCGTCCTCAGGAGGTAGGCCCTCTGCTGGGGAGGTGCCCCAGAGCCTGCCCCTGGCAGAGGACCTGTGGTCGTCGGGGGAACCACTGGCGACCGCTCTACCCCATCGGCGGCGTCCTGGTTTCCGGTCATTGTCGGTGGCACTAGAGTGTGGTGCAAGGCGGGGCCCGCATCTGGCGATATGAAGCAAGGCCGGTACTTGTGAAGAAGGCCCAGTGCCTGTGAAGCTCGCCGCCCCGTGACACTCTCACGTAATAATGAGTGGGGTTGTACATGCCACGGAGTCTCAGGGGTGCTGGCCTCAGGCCCTGAGGCTCCCTCCCTTGCCCAGTGGCAGCACTTAGCTCCGCGCTGGTGAGAAGACGCCAAAGACTAGACTAGGTGCCGGACGCGGCCTTTTTTCTGCTTTCGTTGCTTTTCCCCCTTGGTTGTCATTTTCCCCCGTTGAATTTAAGTTGGATTTGAGCTCGAAGATTTGCGTGTGTCCGGGGAAGGGGTGTTTAGTCTCGTTCGAGCAATCTCTCGCGTTCTGGTTACCACTTGGCCTCAGCTGCCTCCCCTCGCGAGCCCCTCGCGAGCCGGGCCAGGCCTAGCTTGCGTGCAGCCCAGACTGCCGATGCCGCGCCCTCTCAGGAGGTTTTCGTTACAGGTTCGATGGGTTCATTCAGGAGACGCTCGAGGCACCTCAGCCCTCCGCAGGCTGGCTCAAGGCTCTAGCAGGTCGAAGGTAACCAAGCCCGCTGGCTCGTCGCCAAGCTAGCCGCTTGGCGCAGGCGTACGGGTGATATCGCATCTACTAATACGCCGAATATGAGCTTTACATGAGGGGCTCCCCCTCCCAAAATGCTCTTACAATCTTCAGGGCAAGGCCCGAACTCTATCTACGCAGGGTCAGGAAGCAGGGACAACACACGTTCAGTCGGATAAATCCCCCAATGCATCCTCGGGAGCGCCCCCTGAATCATCGTTGGCGTTGCTGGCCTCGCCATCGTCCTCCACGTCACCGGCAGCGGCGTCAGGGCCGTTCACCACGTCACCTTGATCAGCAGCCACGACTGCGTTGTCGTTATCAGAAGTGAAGGCCCTGACGAGGGCATCCATGTTGTCTCCCACCCAGTGTGCCCGGTCGCCCCGGATGGCCTGGGGTACTGGAGCGATGGCGGCGTCGAAGTCGAAGTTGGGGAACATGTTCTGAAAGTGGCTGAAGACACGAGAGAAGGCGTGTCCGAGCAGAGCACGGCTCCTCTCCTCCACCAGCCTGTTGGCACCAGCCAACCGTGCCTCCAGCTGCGTCACCATGTTGGTGAAAAACTGAAGATTACCAGCATAGTTGACTGCGTGGGGCTGGTCGACAGCCGCCTCGCAGATGTTACCCAGGGCCGTGTTGGCTCTCTCCCGGAGTCTGGCGAGCATGGGGCCGTGCTCGTGCTCCAGGATCCGCCGCTGGCGTATCTCGTCCTTGTTCTGCCGCACAATGGCCTCGGCCTCGTCCACCCGCTGGCGAAGAAGGAGCGCCTCGGCGCGGGAGGTAGTCAGTTCCTCCTGCGTTGCGTCGAGGGCAGCCCGAGAAGCGTCGGCCCGCCGTGCCGCTTCCTCCAGCTTGGCCCTCAGGGCAGCGGTCCTGCCTTCAGCCTCGACCCGGATCAACTCCAGCCTCTCCTCAAACTCGTGCTCAAGGTTCAAGCAGGCTGTCGTCATCCCGCGCTCAACCTCTTCCAGGACTCGGGCCTCGCGTGTAGCAACGTCATCCTCCGCCTGTGACACCAGGTGCTCTCTCATCTCCAGACGTTCAAGATCGCGTGTGCGCTCAGCGGCTTCCAGCGTCAGTGCCTCCTCACGTCTCAGGAGCTTTGTCGGGTCGACCGAAGCCACCTTCATTGACGCAAGGGCCGACTCACGCAGTTCCACCTGCTGCTCCAAGGAGCAGCATCGGGCAAGGAGTTCTCGCGACCGCTCATCCACCACCTCACGCCGCCAATCAGCTTCCTGGGCCTCCTCGACGGCCCGGGAATGGGCCTCCCGGGAGGCCGCCCGCAACTCCTCACCCTCCTCGTTGTTGAGGCCACACTGATGGCGCGCAAGGGCAACGTCCGCCTCCAGCTTGCACCTCTCTTCAGCCAGGTGCAGGCCCTCGGCCTCAAGGCGTGCGTCTTCATCATCAAGCTCTTCACCAAGCTAGCTCACTGCGTCAGCCGCCCTCCGGAGAAACCCTTGGCAAAGAGCGCGACGCCTCCGGGAACGCTCGAGCACGTCTCTGCGTCGTCATCCGCCCCGAGTAAGCGTCGGGGGACTCGAAGCAGCGCTCCCCCTCTGGGCAGGGGGCTGAGGGCTGGCTCCCTCGTGCTGGCCGGGTACGCCTCGCCAGAAGCCCGGCCAGGGGCCAGCCCCTCCCGAAATGAAGAGTGCAGGGCCGACCTCAGCCAATCGACATCCATGATCAGACGCGAGGCCCAAGGCAGGCTGGCTAGGCCACGAGAAGGCTCGCTAAGGAGGCTCGCGAGGCGCGCTGGGCCGCGATGCACCACAGGATGGGTCACCTCTCTGGCCGGCCTCACCATCAGGGCTCTGCTGGAACTCGGAGCACTCGAAGGCGGTGGAGAGGGCGGAGCCTGTGGGGATGGCTCCTCAGCCATCTCCGTGAGCTCGACAGGAAGGGCCCTGCAGGGCAAGGATCAGTCAAAGCGACGGGAGAGTCAAAGAGGTAGGAAAAGGGAAGGCTGACTGGAAGGCTTACTCATCAATGGCGAAATACTTCCGGCGCTTCAGCACGCAGTAAGGGTAGTCATCACCCAAGGCCTCCCTTTTCCTCCGGAGAGCCTTGAAGTCCATGCAGAAGCGACCTAGGAGTTGAGCGCACAGGTCATCCTGCGACGAGGAAGAAGCGGCAAGATTCCCATCGTCTGGTGCGTCGTCCCGATGCACGCCACCGGTCGCCGCACCAAAAAGGATAGCTGGGGCCCCAGGGGCCTCGACCATGGGTGCCGTGGGCCGCGGCTCAACACCCCCGACCGCAGCAGTGCGGGCCTCAGGAGATGCCCCCTCAGGAGTGCCGCCAGGCGTCGTCACTCCGGCGGGGGCCCCCTCAGCCTCTGGCGGCTCATGCCTCCCTGCTCCGCCACTCAAGGAAGGACCGCCGTGGACGACTGGGAGGGCAGTCACCATCACTGGGTTCTCGCGAGGACCCCTGAGGCGGCGGGGGCAGCCCCTATTCGTCGAAGATGGGCATCTGCTTCACAAAGTCGCCCCTGTTCGAGCAAAGGTACAGCAAAGCCCCTCCATGCCGGATGCTGCCAGGGGAGGGGTCCCCGGTCAAAACCAAGAGCACCTTCCTCAGTGCTTCAGGCGTGAGGTCCTCCTCCTGGAGCCTCATGCGATCTTCACGCCCGCCGAAGGACCACATCCGGCGGGAGTGGCGCTGGAGAGGAGCAATGCGGCGTAGCAGGAACTCCTTCACCACCTTGGGCGCCGTCACACCAATCTCCCTCAAGAGCATGAAGCGACGCCAGACGAAGATGAGACGGGGGCTCGTGAGCGTCCCCTAGCCCCAGCCTGAATTGGGGACAGCAGGCGACTTTGGCTCTGAAAGCAGGGGGCTGGGTACCCCTACATCCACGTACAGCCACCGCTCGCGGAACCTAGGTGCGGACGGAGGAAGGCTGAAATCAATCCCTGAAGCCGCTGTTTCTGGTGCGGCAATAAAGCTCACACACCCTGAGAATTGGGTGGGATCGACGAGGCGCAGAGAGAAGAAGTGGCACAGCAAGGCAACCTAAGGAGGGATGCCCATCATCGCCTTGCAGACGAAGGCGAAGACGGCTAGAAGAGTAATGGATTCAGGACCCAGATGCATCATATGGATCTGGTAATGGGAAAGCACACCGTTGAAGAAATTAGAAAAGGGGGGAACCAATCCCGCCCACAAGGCGTCGGCAAAATACTGGACCTCAGTGACCACTCTGTCGATGGAGAAGTGGGACGCGAGCCAAGCAGTCGTCCTCCCGCACTCGTTGAAGATGGTGGCCAGAGCAGAGCTGACCTTGCCCAAGCCCCCTCGGTTTAGTATGATCGACCGATCGACGGCGGGAGCCGCCAACGACGATGAGCGAGGCGGAGACATCTGTTTCTTCCCTTTCCCCTTCTTTGTCGGAGCCATGGCGACGAGAAGAGGGAGGATTTGAGATTGGATTGGAAGCAGAGACTGGAGCACGAGAGGAGGAAGAACAGGGGATGGACGAGCGGCGAGAAGAGGAAAGACTGTGTGCAACCACGGGTCCGCCTAGCTGGGCGCAAAATAAGGAGGCGTGGGGAAGCTGGGCCACCCACGTCCAATCAACCTCCATCCGGCGCCCGAGGCCGCAGGCTGTTAGGGCCCGCGGCACTTCGCACTTACTCCTTCACCTCTCTGCTCAACCAAGTCCGGGCGCGCCTTGGTCCCGGGGGCTACTGTCGGCGTACTGGGAACGGGGGTCCCCAGACTTGCCTGTCTGCGGCCTACGGTGTGGCTCAAGGGGCGGCCCAGCATGGCCCATCTTCATCAACACGAGCTCAAGACCCTCGCAAGGGGCCATGCTTCGCGGGGAGGACAACAGGAGGCTTCCTCAAGCACGGCCTTGTCAGGCTGGCTCGCGAGGAGGCGGAGAGATCAAGGTGGGATACCTCGCGAGGTGCCCATGACGCAAGCCATGACGACCAAGGGCGCCAGGCGGGCGCCAGCCCGCGCAGTGTCCTTCTTTCCTCTTTGGTGCAAAGGGAGCAAGCGCATGCGAGAGCATCAAGCAAAGGCATCCATTTCGGTGCAACAAGACCAAGACCAGCAAAACGGCAGGATGGAAGCCATCGTGGAGCCCCAACCGGCGTCACCACCAGAGCCTTTAGCAGGCGAGGACCAACTTTAGTCAGGGTAAGTGTACTAGATGTTCCCCTTCAAAATGGCCAATTGTTGGCGCCCTTCCCGCTCAATATTTGGGAAGAGGCCCAGGGCATTTGCCTATAAATAGGACTAGCCACCAACAAGGTAGGGGATCGAGAAATCAATCGGATCCTCACCTAGAAACCAATAGAGAGAGCGACTGAACTCCCTTAGCAGTTCATCGCACCAGCCAAGAATAGACCCTCGCGAGGCTGTTCTTCCTTGTACTATTCATCATCAGCCCAAGAGGCAATCCACCACACCACACACTGGAGTAGGGTATTACACCACAATGGTGGCCTGAACCAGTATAAACTCTGTGTCTCTTGTGTTGTTCCTTTGATTGCTTAGTTCATAGCGAGGCGGTGAGGTGCAGGTAGGCAAAGGACTAAATCTCCGCGCGCACCCCAGTGTTCAAATCTAGAGGGTCTGCCGGAACCCGAAATCCGACAGCCGCCGTGGAGCTTGTCGATGGGATATTTTATCGGGTGAGCCGCGATGGCGCCCTAGTGGCTATCACCGCCGATTACCCCGGACTGTTACCTTCGTCGCGTGTAAGCCGAGCCAAAGACTCGATCATCTGAAGAGGATTCTTTCCTGAAGTCACACCTTATCCCTGATACGTCGTGCTTTTGCAGAAGCGATGTTCGGAGCGCAGGGCCGTGCCCCTAGGGACCCGTCAGCCACAGGCGCCTGGATTGGGTAGGCTCAAGCGGAAGGCAATTAGAGCCGACACGCCTCTACAGAGGTAACAAAACAACATGTCGCATAATTATTGTTTATTTGAAGCATGACGCGCCCTTTACATCATGGCAGGAAAAGGAGCATCCGGACTATATCCGGGGATCCCGCCAACCACGCCTCCACCAGTCGGGCTCTAGGACCAACTTCGAGAGAGGAGGCGGACGTAGGGCCGATGCCGCATAGTCCTCTGACAAAGGACGCAGATATGCTTTCTGCCACAAATTCGGAAGTAGAGAGTGCCCTGAATCACCGGCGTCAATGGGCCGTGCTTCGCCACAACATCTTTTCCGAAGAGGCATTCAATGCTTTCAATTCGGGAGACGCATACATCCGAGCTGCTCAGAGCGGACTCGCCCGGGCGACAGTCCAGTATACCAAAGATATACGGGTAAGAAAGTTTGATGAGTATGTATAGTAGTAGCCCCTGAGACTTGAAACTGTTGAAACAACAGTTTTAAGTATCAATTTATGCGCAGGTTCTTGTAGATAAGAATGAGCAATTGTCTCGGGAGCTAGAGGAGTGCAAGACCCAACTGAAGGCCATAGTTGCCAAGCTGGAGGAATCACAGAAGGCCTCATAAGGTAAAATTTATCTCAATTGTATGAAAATGCTCCAGTTGGCAACTGGCTGGTATGACAAATTAACAGAAAGTTCTGTAGACAACCCCGAAGTAAATCCGGAGGGTGGGAGGGATGACGAGTCACATCTCCAGAGGTAGCTAAAGGCCGGCGAGCGCATTCTTATGCAAGTTAAGTAGGAGAATAATGCTCTCCAAGATGCCAATGTTCAGCTGGACGTAGAATTGAAAGCTGTCCATGCGCAGCTGGCGGACTCCGTAAAGGAGAACAAAAGGCTTTGCCACGGCATTTATGGTAAGGGCCTAGACGAACTGTAGCATAGTTCGGCGAGGAAGTATATTGAAAAAGTTGTGTTTGTAGGAATGCTAATGGGTCGCCCTGAGGAGGAGATGCCCGCATCTGCAGGTGACTTACTGCAGGACCTCTCACAACTACATGAGCAAGCTCGGCAGGTGATGCAGGGCATTGCGCAGTTTCTGTGGCCAGCAAGCTTCCCGCCAGATGGCATGGGGGGCTTGTTGACATGCTTCAAGGAGCACGGCGGCGCTTCCGTTTGTGGAAGATATCAACCTGCCGGCAAGGTGCAAGAGAAGCATGGGCTATGGTGAATACGCGCTACACGAAGCTGGACCCGAACCATATGGCCGAAGTTGGACCAGCCGGGCCATATGGGCAAGAAATTCCCGTGAGTCTGGTATATGACCAGGTGGCGTTAGCCTCAAAGTATTCGCAACAGGATTGTAAGATAGATAGCCTGTTGGATGGTATAGAGGATGAATATAATCTGTCCAAATGACTATGTAATTTGATGGACATAAGTAGCCCCTAGCCGGATTAAAATCATTTGTCATGGCTGTCACACCCAATATGCGACCCTATCCAAAAGGAACTCGAAGGTCCCACCAAGGATAGACCCGCATATTGAAACGCTTTTGCAAGGTGGATATCATTACATCAACATTACATAAATAGATGGGGATACATACAAGAGGCATACAATGCCACACGAATACAACATCACAATACATAAGAGCATCATCCAACTACGGATGAAACACAAACAGAAACTCAAACGACATCCACCCTGCTAGCCCAGGCTGCCGACCTGGAACCTATCCCCTGATCGAAGAAGAAGCAGAAGAAGAACTCCAACACAAGCAAACATCGCTCTCGTGTCATGAACATCGCAGAACCTGTACCTGCAACTGTTGTTGTAGTAAACTGTGAGCCACGAGGACTCAGCAATCCCATTACCATGGGTATCAAGACTAGCAAAGCTTAAAGGGAAAGGAAGGGGTAAAGTGGTGAGGCTGCAGCAGCGACTAAGCATATATGGTGGCTAACATACGCAAATAAGAGCGAGAAGAGAGCAAACAGAACGGTCGTCAACTAGTAATGATCAAGAAGTGATCCTGAACTCCTACTTACGTCAAACATAACCCAGAAACCGTGTTCACTTCCCGGACTCCGCCGAAAAGAGACCATGACGGCTACACACATGGTTGATGCGTTTTAATTCGGATCTGGTGTCAAGTTATCTACAACCGGACATTAACAAATTCCCATCTGCCTATAACTGCAGGCACGGCTTTCAAAAGATTATACCCTGCAGGGGTGTCCCAACTTAGCCCATGACAAGCTCTCGCGATCAACGAAGGAATAGACCTTCTCCCAGGAAGACCCGATCAGACTCGGAATCCCGGTTTACAAGACATTTCGACAATGGTAAAACAAGACCAGCAAAGCCGCCCGATGCGCCGACAATCCCGATAGGAGCTGCACATATCTCGTTCTCAGGGCAACACCGGATGAGCAATCTGTACAACTAAAACCAGACCTCAAGTTTCCCTAAGGGGGCGTTGCAAAGGGCTCTAGTTCGGACCAACACTTAGACAAGCACTGGCCCGGGGGGGCTAAAATAAAGATGACCCTTGGGTTGGCCGACCCAAGGGATAGGGTACGTGGTGGTGAGGCAAATGGTAAAACCAAGGTTGGGCCTTGCTGGAGGAATTTTATTCAAAGCGAACTGTCAAGGGGGTCCCATAAATCACCCGACCGCGTAAGGAAAGAAAAATCCGGGAACATAACACCGGTATGACGGAAACTAGAGCGGCAAGAGTGGAACAAAACACCAGGCAAAAGGCCGAGTCTTCCACCCTTTACCAAGTATATAGATGCATTAATAATATAAGGGATATTGTGATATCCCAACCAAAATCCTGTTCACCATGGAGAAATCTTCAACTTCACCTGCAACTAGCAACGCTATAAGAGGGGCTGAGCAAAGCGGTAACATAGCCAAACAACGGTTTGCATAGGAAAGGTGTCAAAGGTTAGGGGTTCATGGCAATTTGGGATGGCTTGATAAACAGGTGATAGGTAGCGCAGCATAGCGATAGAACGAAACAACTAGTATAGCAATGATAGTAGTGAGATCCAGGGTAGCGGTCATCTTGCCTGAAATCCCGCAAGGAAGAAAAACGAGTCCATGAAGAAGATGAACGGATGAAGCCACGAAAACGAACCAAGCGTAGACGAACGAATCCTCACGACCGCAACGAAATGGGAACTATTGAAAAGAAGCACACAAGAAGGTAAACACACCACACATGAACAAGGCATGATGCACGACCAAGCATGATGCATGACAGAGCTACATGAAGCTACTCATGGCAAGAGATGATGCAAACAAGAGCAACACATCAAGGCAAGTTTAAATGAGGTCGGGAACAACATATAACCATTCCGGTAAGTCCTCATATGCATATTTCGAAATTGGTCCAGATCTGAATAAACCTTATGTTGAAGTTGTTAAAAAGCAAGCTAAGATGCACCAAGATGATCTACATGAAATTCTAGTCAAGTTACATATAAAGTTCATTTAGTTCGGAGCTACGGCCTAGAAGATATGAGCAAAACAAATTAAACATGGCATTGATGCAAAATGCACCCAAACATCAAGCAAACACCTCAAAACATGGATGCAACATGATAATTCTAAGCAAGTTTCATATAGAGCACACTCAAAACGGAGCAACGGTTCAACACACACATGAAACAAGTCTAAAGGACAAGCTGTCCAAAATAGCAACTAGGCATATTGCAAGCACCAAAACTATATGCTACAGGACCTCAACAAGAAAACAAAAGGCATGGGCATGATGTACAGGTAAAGCATTACAAAACATGAACACTGAGCTATCTCCAGAAATCACTAGAACATACTCAAACACACAAGGTAGGATTGCAAGTTATAACAATTTCAGACTTTGCAGAAAATAACATCAGGTTGCAATGTTTAGAGCTATCAAACAACATGTTACAGGAACTTATCATGGCAAACAAAGGCATGTCATGATTCTACTCAAAGCATAGATCAGGAGTCCCTTAGTGACCATAAGCCAAAAAGGATCAGAAAATATAATGGCACCCATGTAAACATGGCAAGTTATAATACAGATTCAAACATGGCAGCAACAGAATTATGAAGGCATGTAGATGAGCTTGTGCAACTCACTACAGAGCAAAACATGGCATGGCAAGGCACCCAACAGTAAGAAGGCATGTTTGTGAAGCTAAGCATGGCAATAGCAAGTTCATAGGGTGCATGGAACACTAGGAAAACAGATGGCAACAACTGAACTTAATGTTAACAGGCTGTCAGCAACATTATCAAGCAACTTTGGAGCAAGATATGAACAAGCTACAGCAAGCTATAAATGCAACCAGGGTCATGGATGGATAGGGCATAACATGTAGATCAAAACATGTTTATAGAACATCTCCTGATTATGCATAGAATGATTAGTAGCAACATGTTTATATAGCATCATGAAATAACAGATTCAGCCTAGCAAAACAGCAACATCAAGTATACTAATTAACAAGCTCGATTCACTCACCACAAGTCATTGCATGACAAGATAAGCATAGCATCATCAAGAAGGCATGTTTGTGAAACAAACCAAGGCAAGAACAAGTCCATAGCATTCAAGGATCAACTATAGCAACCTTGGCCAAATTGAATAACACGTAAACAATCTGCCAGGAAACATTTTGAAGCAAAAGTAGAGAACGAAAATGACATGCTAGACTACTCCATAATTGCAACAAAAGACATGAATGGATAGACAATAACCTATTGTTCAAAACACCCTTACTGAAGTATCTCAAAATATGCATGGATCTCTCTGTAGCATCAAGTTTACATGGCATGAAAATAACAGCAGAACAGGTACTAAAATCAGCAACATCACGATGCCTAGTTTGCATGCTTGTGCTAGTCACCACATTGATCGCAAAAATACATGGTAAGCACCTCTGTAAAGAAGACAAATCATAGATCAAAACACATGTAGACATCAACCTCATAGGATGCACACATCAATCATGGCAAAAATGACAAAAGAGCTCGTTCTGTTAACAGACAGCAGAAAACATTGTGAAGCACTCTTACAACAATGATTCAAGCATCAAGATGACCTCAAATGAACATGATGCAATGGAATGAAATGATTTACTCATTGAGACGAACAATTGGACATATTACACGCACGAAACGGAGCTACGTATGCAGAGATACGATGTGATGAATATGGCATGAAAATGACAGCAATATTCGGGACTTAGGCATTTTCAGAGGGGGGGAAAGTCAACCTGAGGCAGCACGGATTCTGAGGCAGGGCCGGATCTCGCCGGAACTTCGCCGGAGTTCGGGGAGGAGGTGGCCGGAGCTGTGGAGAGGTTGGGGA
>NC_041389.1:485290688-485358921 GCF_002162155.2 Triticum dicoccoides | reverse complement strand
GCGGGCCCGCTCGGGCCCCGGATGGGCTCCGCGGGCCGTGGTGGCGGGGAGGGCGCGGGAGGCCACGTGGCGCTCCCTGATTGGTCGCGGGACGGCGGCTGGACGCGTCCGGCCGGAGGCGGACGTGTCCGGCACGGAGAGGGATGAGATCTAGGGTTTCGGGGGATTTGATCCGCGAATTTGGACGGGGAGGGCATATATATATAGATAGAGGGAGCTAGGAGTGTCCAAATGAGGAGCGGTTTTCGGCCACGCGATCGTGATCGAATGACCGAAAGCATGGAGGGGGGTTAGATGGGTGTTGGGCCACTTTGGAAGGGTGTTGGGCTGCAAAGAGAAAGGGGGGTTTCGGGCTACACGGTTAACCGTTGGAGTATCAAACGGACTCCAAATGGCACGAAACTTGACAGGCGGTCTACCGGTGCTATACCAAGGCCGCTTGGCAAGACTCGGTCCATTCCGAAAATGTTTAACACCCGCTCACGAAGAGAGGCAAGAAGGGGACGCCGGAGGACATAGGAGCGCCGGATTGCAAAACGGACAACGGGGAAAAGGCTCGGATGCATGAGACGAACACGTATGCAATGCAATGCACATGATGACATGATAAAATGCAACACACAAGCAAATTACATGGCAACGAAGGCGAATAACTGGCAGACACCTAGCGCATCGGATCCGGGGCGTTACAATGGCGGACCTTTTCGCTTCAGCCCCCAGATCCTGAAGTCCGGGGTGTGTCCGAGTTATACAAAACCGGAGTATGCGTGGAGACCAGGTGTAGGGGTCATAAGTGCTTGAACAGACAAGTACCCAACTAGTTATGTTATATTACATGGATAGTAAGAAACATCTTCCAGGGAGAATAGTTCCGTTAAGGGTTCCTTTCCCTGGGTAAGCATGTGTCAAGGCACATGTCTGGACTACGAACCAAAGCTCAGGAGACAAAACTTCTGGGGGTTAATGTTATAATAAACAAAGACATATTTTGTTCACCGACCGAATATTCTCTTAAGGAAACTAGCTTTCGGCTTCACCCAGTCTGAGGTGCACATCCGGCTCAACCGGCAGTAACAATCACAGAGGTGCTCCCCTTATGCCCTAGCCGAACTAACGGGAACGTAGGGCATAAACACAGGAGCCAGGCAACCCAGCTTGGCCACGTCTTAAGTCATATCGATGCATATAATGGTGAATAAAAGACACTCATGGAAAATACATGTATGATGGGCAAAAAGCCTTTTAGAGTAAGTTATGTTTAGCTTCCGTATAGGAAGCCCCCAGGTATTACTTGCACACATGGTGCGGCCGGAGTAATCCGGAAATCCGCATTGTATTAAAAACTTTGTGCGAAGAGAAAAATAGCGAGAAAGGAAAAGGGAGGGAGAATAATTGAAAAAGGAGGGTGAAGGAGACGAACACTGAGTTCGGCGCTAGGCATAGAATCTCCGGAGTCTGGCCGCGTTCCATGGGTTCGGCTCGAGTCTATTATCAGACGCATTACGTAAGCGGTACGCTCCTCCAGTGAGAACTTTGTCGATGAAGGAGACTTCCCACTTGGGTTTGAGCTTGTCCTTCTTCTTCTCCAGTAAGCGTATAACGAGTTCACCGATATTATAAGTTTTGGCCCGCACTTCTCTGCTTTGGTATCATCGAGCCTGTTGCTCATAGAATGCGGAACGGGCCTTAGCGACATCGTGCTCCTCCTCCAGGGCATCCAAATTATCCTGCCGATCTAACTCGACTGCCTTCTCTTCGTACATGCGTGCGAGTGGCGAATCATGTATTATGTCGCAGGATAGTACTGCTTCCGCACCGTACACCATAAAGAATGGTGTCTATCCGGTGGTGCGATTTGGCGTGGTCCGCAGCCCCCAGAGTACAGAGTCGAGCTCCTCAACCCAATGAGTATCCGACTCTGTCAAGGATCGCACTAGTCTGGGTTTTATGCCGCTCATGATGAGACCATTTGCCCGTTCGAGCTGACCATTTGTTTGAGGATGGTAGACGGAAGCATAGTCAAGCTTAATGCCCATTTTGCCGCACCAAGATTTCACTTCATAGGCTGTAAAATTTGAGCCATTATCGATGATGATGCTGTGGGGGACACCGTATCGGTGTACGACCCCGGATATAAAGTCTATTACTGGTCCGGATTCGGCCGTTTTCACTAGCTTGGCTTCTATCCATTTGGTGAACTTATCTACCATGACTAATAAATATTTTTTCTTGTGACTTCCCCCTTTAAGGGGTCCAACCATATCCATCCCCCATACCGCGAAGGGCCAAGTTATGGGGATTGTTTGGAGAGCGGTAGGGGGCATATGACTCTGATTGGCAAAGCGCTCGCAACCGACGCAGTGTTGGACAAGGTCCTTTGCGTCTGCTCGGGCTGTCAGCCAATACAAACATGTACGGAAGGCCTTGTTGACTAATGCTCGAGCCGCAGCGTGGTGCCCGCCCAGTCCGACATGGATTTCAGCCAAGAGCGGCCGCCCTTCCTCTTCGGAGATGCACCTTTGGAGCACTCAGGTGGCACTTTCTTATAGAGTTCCCCACATGGACCTTGTAAGCTTTAGAACACCGAATGATGCAGGGTGCTTCATTTTGGTCTTTGGGGAGCTCCTGCCAATTTAGGTAGGCCAAGAAAGGCTCAGTCCACGGGGCGATAATAGCCATTATTTCGTGGGCTGACGATGTTATTTCGGTGGTGGAGCCTCCGATTATGTCTGATAGTTCGGAATCTGGGGATGTATTCGGATCCGTGCTGGTATTGCCGGACTCCCCTTCCCATACCACGGATGGCTTGAACAACCTTTCCAGGAAAATGTTAGGTGGGATAGGGTCGCGTTTAGCGCCGATGCAGGCAAGGACATCTGTCGCTTGATTGTTTTCTCGAGCTACATGGTGGAATTCGAGCCCCTCGAACCGAGCTGACATTTTAAGGACAGCATTATGGTAGGCCACCATTTTCGGATCCTTGGCAGCAAAGTCTCCATTTATTTGCGATATTGCGAGGTTTGAATACCCGCGCACTTCTAGGTGTTGAATGCCCATAGAGACTGCCATCCGAAGACCGTGCAGCAGAGCCTCATATTTGGCTGCATTGTTGGAGTCTGTGCATAATATTTGGAGGACGTATTGGACCGTGTCTCCGGTGGGAGACGTCAGGACTACGCCTGCTCCCAGTCCGGCCAACATTTTAGAGCCGTCAAAGTGCATGATCCAGTTAGAGTATGCGTCGTACTCTTTAGGGAGTTCGGCATCCGTCCATTCGGCAACAAAGTCAGCTAATACTTGCGACTTGATAGCCCGCCGGGGCTTGTATATTATGTCGAACGGAAGGAGCTCAATGGACCATTTGGCGATCCAGCCCGTGGCATCGCGGTTATTTATTATATCGTTTAGTGGTACTTCGGAGGCCACCGTAGTCGAACACTCCTGAAAGTAGTGGCGTAGCTTCCGGGATGCCATGAAGACCGCGTATGCTATTTTTTGGTAGTGTGGGTATCGGGATTTGCATGGGGTGAGGACCATGGATACATAATAAACCGGCTTCTGTAGCGGGAATTTGTATCCGTCAACCTCTCGTTCGACGATGAGTACTGCACTTACAATTTGATGTGTTGCAGCTATGTACAGCAGCATAGGTTCGTCGATATTTGGCGCTGTTAGGACTGGATTATTGGCCAATAAGGTCTTTATTTCATCGAGTTTGGTCGCGGCTGCATCCGTCCACACGAAGTGTTTGGTGCACCGAAGAAGGCGGTAAAGAGGCAATGCCTTTTCTCCTAACCTGGAGATAAAGCGGCTCACAGCAGCCACGCATCCAGCTAGTTTCCGGATGTGTTTGAGGTCTGTTGGTATAGCCAACTGTGACAAAGCTCGGATTTTTGCTGGATTAGCTTCAATTCCTCTATTGGAAACGATGAAGCCCAGCAGTTTTCTGGAGGGGACGCCGAAAACGCACTTCTCCGGATTCATCTTGATGTCATATGTTCGTAAGTTCTCGAACGTAAGCCTCAAGTCATCTATTAGGGTTTCGACGTGTCTTGTTTTTATGACTAAGTCGTCCACGTATGCCTCCACTGTTTTGCCGATTTACTTTTCCAGGCATGTTTGAATCATGCGTTGATAGGTTGCTCCGGCATTCTTAAGCCCGAAAGGCATAGTGTTGAAGCAGAAAGGGCCATATGGCGTTATGAAAGCTGTTGCAGCTTGGTCAGACTCTGTCATCTTTGTTTGATGGTATCCAGAGTATGTGTCGAGGAAACACAGTGAGTCTTGTCCAGTTGTGGCATCGATGATTTGATCGATGCGAGGGAGAGAAAAGGGATCCTTGGGGCAAGCCTTGTTAAGGTCTTTGAAGTCCACGCACATGCGCCAGGATTTGTCCTTCTTTGATACCATTACCAAGTTCGCCAGCCAATCCGGATGTTTGATATCTCTGATGATTCTGGCCTCAAGTAGCTTGGCTAGCTCCTCCCCCATGGCTTGCCATTTGGGCTCCGAAAATCGCCTTAGGGTTTGTTTAACAGGTTTGTATCCCTTCAGTATGTTAAGGCTGTGTTCGGCCAATTCACGTGGGATGCCCGGCATGTTTGATGTGTGCCAGGCGAAGATATCCCAATTCTCGCATAAGAAGTCGCGTAGTGCAGCGTCCATAGCGGGGTTCAACTGTGTCCCGATGGAAGCTGTCTTCGTGGGGTCCGTTGGGTGGACTTGGAATTTGACTATCTCATTTGCGGGTTTAAATGAGGTGGACTTGGGTCGCTTGTCGAGTATCACGTCGTCCCTATCCACGATGGCGCGCAACATTGTTAATTCTTCTGCCGCTAGGGCTTCGGATAGTGCTTCCAAGGCTAGTGTTGCGGTTTTGTTTTCGGCACAGAGTGCGACGTTCGGATCACTAGCTAGAGTGATGATTCCGTTGGGTCCGGGCATTTTGAGCTTCATATACCCATAATGGGGTATGGCTTGAAAGCTTGCAAACGTGTCCCGCCCTAGAAGGGCGTTGTATACACTATTGAAAGGAGACACTTGGAAGGTGATTTCTTCGGACCTGTAATTCTCTAGGGTGCCGAATACCACATCGAGTGTGATTTTTCCCACACACCATGCCTCCCGACTAGGGATAATTCCCCTGAAGGTTGTGCCGCTTTGTTTAATGCGGCTTTTGTCAATTTCCATCTTCTTGAGTGTTTCTTCGTATATTACGTTTAATCCGCTTCCGCCGTCCATGAGTACTTTAGTGAGCCGAAATCCATCCACTATTGGGCTGAGGACCAGAGCGGCCGGCGCCCGGACAGACTGGAATTGGGGTTCGTCACTGGCATTGAAAGTTATAGCAGTGTCGTTCCACGGATTTATTTTTGCCACATGGCATATTTCAGCGGAGCTTCGATGAGCTCGCTTGCGCCTATTGTTCGAGGCGAAGGTCTCGAAGACTGTTAGTACCGTATTGTGTTCCTTGGCAGGATGTGGTTCTACTTTGTGGCTCTCGAGGAGATCCTCGCCACACTTAGCTACCTGCCGGAGTATCCAACATGCTCTAAGGCTATGGGTCGGCGTTGCATCCGGAGTGCTGTGAAGCTTACATGGCCCGTTGAGCCACTCTTCCAATACGGTTCCACGCCCTGGGGCGGGTTTTGGTTTCTTGGGAATTGAGTTGGCTGACTTACGAGAGTTCGGCCATTTAGTTCGGACAAAGGTTCTGGCGAGGGCCGTACTATCCGAAAATTATGTTTGGGTCTTCCAGGCACTTTCCATCGCACAGTACTTCTGTACTATGGTTGCCATGTCCGTAAAGTGCACTATGTCATGGCGACTTATAGCATTAAGGAGTCCTTTGTTCGTGCAGTTTCTGCATAAAAGAGAGACTACATCCTCCTTGTGGTAGTCCTTGACCTTGTTAAGAGCAAGGAGAAATCTTGCTCAGTAACGGTGTACCGTCTCCTGGGGCTCCTGCCTGATACGGGAGAGACGGTTTAAGTCCGAGCGAGCGTTGTTGGCTGAATCCGGATTCTGATTCGATCTTACGCCCGGTGGCACGAGAAGTTCCGAGCCTGACAGTTCAGGATCTGGAGTATTACCTAATCCCTTTGGCCCAACGCACAATTCTAGGTCCGGGATCTGAGTCATGTCTTCCTTTGGGTGGGTGTTCGGCTCACTGAGTTCAGTGATCCGGACATAATTCATCCTCAAAGTTGAGGGGTAGCCCACATGTGGTTCCTCCACTACCGCTATCTCATGGGTAGCCGACGGGGATCTAATGTCCCTTTGGTCGGGTTTAAGCCCAATACGGTCATAGTCCGTAGCGACTCCCAAAGCGGCGATGCGATCCAAGAGCTCATTAAGGGAGGAGAACTCAATCGGATCCATCTTTTCGGCAAGCTCCGAATTGATGCGAAGGTTATGCGTGATGACCCGAGAGGCCATCGTCGGTGCGACAGCCGATGGGGCGGTCATAGTGAAGCTGCCAAGCCGGAGAGTCTGGCCTACAGCCAGCGCTCCCCTAGAGGTGATGTCATCCTTGACAACGAGATGGGCCATCGAGCCTTGTAGCGACGACACAGAGGAACTCTCAGTGAAAGCACCAATGTCGGTGTGAAAACCGGCGGATCTTGGGTAGGGGGTCCCGATCTGTGCGTCTTAGGCTGATGGTAACAGGAAGCAAGGGACACAATGTTTACCCAGGTTCGGGCCCTCTAGATGGAGGTAAAACCCTACTTCCTGCTTGATTAATATTGAAGATATGTGTAGTACAAGAGTAGATCTACCACGAGATCGTCGAGGCTAAACCCTAAGAGCTAGCCTATGATGGTATGATTGTAATTGTGATCGGCTTTCTAAGGACCATCCTCTCGGGTTTATATAGACACCGGAGAGCTAGGGCTTACATGGAGTCGGTTACAAGGAAGGAAACATAATATCCGGATCGTCAAGCTTGTCTTCCACGCAAAGGAGAGTCCCATCCGGACACGGGCCGAAGTCTTGAGTCTTGTATCTTGACGCTTCTATAGTCCGGATGATGTATATAGTCCGGTTGTCCGGATACCCCCACTAGTAGAAAACGGAGCTTTAATACCGGTTCATAAGGGCCTTTAGTGCCGGTTCTGCAACCGGCACTAAAGAGTGGAGACTAAAGCCCCCCCCCCTTTAGTACCGGTTCGGCAGGAACCGCCACCAAAGGCCCACCACGTGGCGTGAGCTCGTGCCGTGGTATGGGGGGCCTTTAGTACCGGTTGGTGTTACCAACCGGTACTAAAGGGTTTTTTTTAATTACTTTGAAAATTTTGGGAAAAAAATTGATTATTTTTTCGATTTTCATTTTTTTGAATTATTTGATGATTTAGTCTCTAATCGCCCCTCTTAACTACTCAAGTGTGGATCACTCATTCCAAATTGTCTAACTTCCCGATCGGTCACCCATCCTCTCACTCCCCCAGCCTGAGCATGCTTAACTTTGGAGTTCTATTCCCCCTACTTTCCAAGCCTGCACTTGTTGTTTTCGTGACAAATGTAAGTTGTAAATCCTATTAACCCTCAGCAGTTTAGCTTGAGCATTAGGTCACACATTTCATCATTTTAGTTTGAAACTATTATTCTAAAAAACAGTAATTATTTAGTAACACTAATACTTCTTGAATAAGTTTGACCATAGTTTGACCACAGTTTGACCATAGTTTGACCAGATTTGACCAAAATTCAAAAAATTGAAATAATTATTTAGTAACACTAATATTCTTGAATAAGTATGTAGTAACATTAATACTTCTTGAATAAATAGTTTGGACATAGTTTGACTAGATTTAACCAAAATTAAAAAAAACTTAAATTTGAGCATATCTTTTTCTCCTTTTGGAATTTGAGGATTCTAAAAAATTGCAAACAGGTCGTAGGCGGTCAAAATCGGATACGGACTTTCGTCCTGAATTTTTTGATATATTATACGTTTTTTTCCTACATCGTATGCAAAAGTTATAGCCGTTTTACATTTTCCCTACACTTTTTGCAAAACATGTCCAAATTTAAGTTTTTAAATTTTCCTAACTAGTAGATGTAGTATTATAACTACATCTCGAAGAATTTTATTTTTTGAATTTTTTATCATTTTCTTTTGTATTTTTCAAAACTGAAATGGCGATACACAGGGGGGGGTAGAGTTTGAAAATTGCCCTTTAGTACTGGTTTATGCCACGAACCGGCACTATAGGTCAAACCCCTTTAGTACCGGTTCGTGCCACGAACCGGTACTAAAGGTAATCGCGGGGCTCCGGCCTATCGCCAGCCTACCACCACCCCTTTAGTACCGGTTCGTGGCATGAACCGGTACTAAAAGTTCAAAACGAACCGGTATTAATGCATAGCCATTCGAACCGGCACTAATGGTACCATTAGTACCGGGCCAAAATCGAACCGGCACTAATGTGTCTCACATTAGGTCCTTTTTCTACTAGTGCCCCTTATCCAGGACTCCGTCACCCCCCACATCATATTATTCATACTACATTGATTGAAAAAAAGATAACTCACCCAAAACAAGATCTTCCCCTTTTTTGTTCCTATTATGTTTTGCCGTGCACGTACCTACTTGTTGTATAGTGGTAGTACTAGTAATATAGTTAGGAGTACAAAGTTGGTACTAGTAGGAGTGGTACTAGTACGAAATGCTCCTACTCTATCAACGAGCCCCATCTGACACCAAATTTCTTTGCTTCCGTGCTACAGCTGGATCTTCCCCTCGTTTCTGTTTTCCAACCCGGCGGCGGGCGGGGTGTCGGTTTGCTCAACGGCGGTCCCACATGAAAGTGAAAATGCTAGGCAACGCGCCTTCCCTAAGCTATGTGTCGTGCTGGACGGGCCGTGGAGTACTCCCGATTCCCGGGCGTGTGGGGGTGCGACGCAAACGTGGTAGGCCTTTTCCTTTTACTAGCAATGTGCCCGTGCGTTACGACGGATCCAAAGTAGTAGAATAGTAGTATTTGTTCACAAACTTGAAAGAAATCACTATGGTTTTGATATACTCCTAATATATTACTCCCTCCGTACCTAAATATTTGTATTTTTTGAGATTTCAAATGGACTATCACATACGGATTATATAGAAATATTCTAGTGTTTCTAGCAAGATGTCCGCGCGTTGCACGAAGTTGACGGAAAAGGTAAGCACAACTTATAAATTGACGAATGGAGTACTAGTTACAGTGATGCATATAATTAAGCAAAGGGATTGCACATGTTGGTATTGACTGGAACGAGAATGCAACAGCACAGTAAGAATTAAGGCCATGATGATGCGATCGCAGTGGCGGTTACAGAAGGCAAGAAGAAAGATGGATCCATGAACGTACGACCTACTCCTCCTCAACTTAGTGCGTCGGGCCACCGACCGGCGGCTAAGGAGCGGCAGCTTTTGTGGCGAGGTCGAGGTGCTTCTCAGCAAAGGCATCCAAGGCTTCCAGCCGGTTGAGGAAGGCCAACATCATAGCGTCCTCACTGGCCTTGTAGATACCTATGTACACGATTTGCTCATATAGGTGGATGTGTAGGTTGACGAATTCTTATAGGGCGAGGCGCCTCGTGGCGAGCGCGACCTCCAGGTGGACATTCTTTGTGGCATCGTCAGGCAGTCGCAGGGCCACCAGTGCTTGAAAGAGGTTCCGGCCATGGAGGCCGATTAGGGTGGCAGGCAATGAGGAGCCCGGGAGCGCGGGCTGGAGGAGTACGGCGATGTCGTCCGCGAGCTTCTTGAGGATGGTGAACTTGTTGCTGGTGGCGACGATCATCTGGTCCAACTGAGAGTCATAGTTGGTGTCGACGGCGGCCATCCACCAGCCGGTCTCCAACACCGTCTGGAGACGATCCTCGGTGCCATGCCGCAGGCCGGCATCGTGGACCATCTGGCGCAGCCGCTAGCTGCTCACGCGCATCGCCGCCATGGGTCTGGAGTGAGATCTTTTGTGCTTATTATAGGTGCCTAGGCAAATGCTTAGGTGCGTACGATGTGGTAGATGAATTGGAATGGAGGGGCGCCTTTATATGAGGGCAATGAGGGCAAACTGCGTTGCATTCAATGGTGCAACCTCTTTTCCCGGACCTCCTCCCATTACTTTCCTCATACATTAATTGAAGGAAGATGCATTGGCCGTTCAACATATCGGGAACCGCTATTCCCTCCCTCGTCTGCATTAAAGCTGTATCAGGAACTGCGCCACCCGCTGTCAAATCGAATACTCCCTCCGTCTAGGTGAGTATTAAGTCATCTTACGAAAACCAAATAGTAAACACATAGGTGTGGTGCATTAACTCTCACGTTGTTTCTTATTTTTCGACATAAATAGAGGAATCAACCAATAAGAGATGTGGGGCTTGTATGTTTTTAATGACTTGAGACTATTAGTTGACATAATGTTCGGTAGTTGTATAATGTTCGGTATTTGTCCTCAGTTAATGAGATGCCCAAATAATCATGTCTAATGTTCGGTACTTGTATAACTATTAGTTGACATAATTAAAGGCCTTACCATTTAATTACTCTGCCGAAGTGTGCCTGAAGCTTTGAAGTCTATTAACCAACTATTATTGCATGAGGCTCACAATCTAGTTTATACTATGCTAATGATTGCATAGTTTTGCCGGCTGTAGTATGTTTGTATGAAACCCTCTGTTGTTCATTATTGTCGGATTTCAGGTTCCGGCAGACCCTTGAGGTTCGAACTCTAGGGTGCGCGCGAAGATCTCTCCTCTACCAACCTACGTCCCAACGCCTTGCTAAGGATCTGGGCTAGCAAGATGAACAACACAAGGGACACAGGGTTTATGCTGGTTCAGGCCACCATTGTGGTGTAATACCCTACTCCAGTGTGTGGTGTGTGGATTGCCTCAGGGGCTGATGATGAACAATACAAGGGAAGAACAGCCTCGCGAGGGGTGTTCTTGTGCTTGGAGAGGAGTTGCTCCCCCTCTGTTGGCTCTAGGTGAGATCTAGACCAGATGAGATCAGATCCCCGACCCTACTGTGGTGGCTAGTCCTATATATAGAGGCCCTGGTCCTCTTCCCAAATATTGAGCGGGAAGGGCGCTAACAACGGCCATTTTGAAGGGGAACATCTAGTACAGCTTATCTTGACTAAAGTTGGTCTTCGACAGCCAAAGGCCCTGACGATGACACCGTCTTGAGATCCACGGTGACCTCCATCCCGCCGCTTTGCTGGTCTTGGTCTTGTTGCACCGAAATGGTAACCTTTGCATGATGCCTTGGTCTGTGCTTGCTCCCTTTGCACCAAAGAGGAAACAAGGACACTGCGCAGGCCGGCGCACGCCTGGCTCCCGCCTAGTCTCGGTCGTCATGGCTTGCGTCATGTGCACCTCGTGAGGTACCCTTGCCTTGATCTCTCCGCCTCCTCACGAGCCTGCTTGGTGAGGCTGCTCCTGAGGAAGCTTCCTGTTGTCCGCCCCGCGAGGCTTGTCCCCTCGCGAGGGTCTTGAGCTTGAGTCGATGAAGATGGGCCACACTGGGCCACCACTTGAGCCACGCCGCAGGTCGCAGTCAGGCAAGTCTGGGGACCCCCGTTCCCAGAACACCGACAATTATGCTCCCTAAGACTTTAATTGAGATACAGAATGGCCAACTACTTGCTTATACGCAACGTGCTGTCTAAATTTGTAACTTGTCTGTGTTTTTGATTGGGCCCCAACATCATGCTCCTCTGGTGAACTAAGAGGGATTTCTGTATGCAGGCTGCACAGACTATCTTTCTTATAATTTTTAAAATATCACCTGCTTATGCTTCATGACGTGTAACATTATTGTTAGTCATGTTTTGCCATGTAGTACAAAATAGTGTCTTGCTCGCTTCACTGTTGTAACTATATTTTTGCCCTAGTCATGTGTACTTACAGAAACATTTCAGGATGAAGTGACATCAACACAAAGATCTGCGAGCAGTGTGACATGGCCGTTACCGGATGATTATGAATTGGAATTGGAATGTGCTAATGTTCTTGAGCATGAACTAGACGTGGCAAGACAACGTGTACATGATTGTCAACATTTAATCAACAAGTTGAGACTGGACATGCAGGTATTAGATGCAGGAGTCAAAAAAATGAAACAAGACACTGAGGTGACCATGAAGGAATTGGAGATTTTGCAGATGAAATTTGTGCTACCTGAATCCGGCCAATCGATTATAGTTCAAATGGAGTTAAGTTGATGTGTGTCCATGATGTATGAGCTGTATTTGCCTAGTGTATGTAATTTGCTGCTTGCGTATCCTTTATTAACACCTGTGCCGAACCATAACGCCCAGTGGGTATAATCGGCTGTAATTTCTTTATTGTATAGTGTAGGATTATTCTACCTTTCTATGCCTTGATCTCTTTGTTGTATAGTGTATGCTTTTTAGAGGTGATAGTATTGAGTAGGATAATTCTTTGAATATGATATATCATTCAAACGGGGGCCAACTCGCCCGACCATGGCCCTTCATGGGCCGTACGATCCATGGGTCATGTACGGGCCGTCGGATCCATGGGCCTTCAATCGGCCGTCGGACCCATGTGCCTTCAATGGGCCATCGGACCCATGGGCCTTCAATGGGGCATCGGATCCATGGGCCTTCAATGGGCCGTCGGAATGGGCCTTCTACATCTTGTAGGATCCATGGGCCTTCTACGTCTCGTAGGATCCATGGGCCTTGTAAGGGCCGACTCATTTATGGGTATTGTATGGTCCTTTAATGGGCCGTAGACAGGCCTTTAATGGAAATTGTACGTTTTATGGGCTGACCATAATGGGCCGATAATAGGCCGTATTTGGTGATGCTATGAAAATGGCCCAACTGATTAACGGTCCACAAACGGGCCGACTGTAACGACGGGCTGAATTTGGCCCACAAGCAGAAAATGACAGTAACAGGCCGTAAGTAACGGAATGCTGCAAATGAGCCCAAGAATAAATGGGCCCTCAGAAGGCCGAAAGATAACTTGGGCTGGAAACGGCCCAATGGAATAACGGGTCGTTAATGGTATAAAGTGATACACTGTTCATTACGGGCCAGTTTCACCACGGGCCGTTTATGGGTGTAAAGTGATACACTGTTCATTACGGGCCAGTTTCACCACGAGTCGTTAATGGGCCAATAGTTACAAAGGGCCTCATATGGGCTGAAAGATGTCATGGGCCATACATGGGCCAGAAGTGAGAACAGGCTGGAATCATATTGGATGGCCCAGATGACGCTACTGGGCCTAGTTCGGATAGGGCGTAACGGGCCTTGGGTTAGCGGTCTGTAAATGGGCTATACGCGAACATGCCATTAACAGGCTTTCCATGGGCCGGCCCGCCACCTTTTGACCAAATCAAACGGGCCGTCCTTTTCACAGGAATGGGCCACTGTTGGGCCGTGCCATGTATCGACGTATCATAGGCGCCATCTGCCAAATAAGTGGATGACATCTGTCCCAACGATGAGCCGACACGTGTTTCCTCTAGCCAATGATGATTTTACATGTGGAAAATCCCCATTGGTCGGGGTTGTTAATGGGTTATCAGATCCAAAACCCGACCCGATAGCTTAACGGCGTTCCGTTACGGTGGATGCCACGTGTCAGTCACCCTTGATGAAAGCACTTTTGTGACACGCGATTTATCGTCATGGAAGTGGACACTTCCGTGATGATAATTTTGGTAATGTCATGGAACACTTCTACGATAGCACAAGTATGACTATCTTGATTCTGTCATAAAATTGTCATGGATGTACATGCATGACAAAAAACGTGACCTACTGTGACAAACACGTATCATCATGGAAGTGTATTTTTTTGTAGTGCCAGCTCGATGACGTCCCACGAATTCCGATCCAGCAGAGTGTCGAAGGAGAGTTTCATCAGCATGACGGCATGATGACAGTTATGATGATGCTACCGTCGCAGGGCTTCGCCTAAGCACCACTACGATATGATCAAGGTGGATTATGGTGGAGGGGGGCACCGCACATGGCTAAAAGATCAACTAATCAACTTGTGTGTCTATGGGGTGCCCCCTCCCCCGTATATAAAGGAGTGGAGGAGGGGGAGGGCCGGTTCTCTACTATGGCGAGCCCTGGGGAGTCCTACTCCCACCGGGAGTAGGATTCCCCTCTTCCAAGTAGTAGGAGTAGGAGAGAAGGAAGGGGAAGAGAGAAGAGAAGGAAGGGGGGGGGCGCCGCCCCTCCCCCTAGTCCAATTCGGACTAGGCCTTGGGGGGCGCGGCCTGCCCTAGGTAGCCCCTCTCTCTTTCCGGTATGGCCCAATAAGGCCCAATACTTCTCTCGGCGAATTCCCATAACTCTCCGGTACTCCAAAAAATACCCGAATCACTCGGAACCTTTCCGATGTCCGGATATAGCCTTCCAATATATCGATCTTTATGGATCGACTATTTCGAGACTCCTCGTCATGTCCCCGATCTCATCCGGGACTCCGAACAAACTTCGGTCATCAAATCACATAACTCATAATACAAATCATCACAGAACGTTAAGCGTGCGGACTCTACGGGTTCGAGAACTATGTAGACATGACCGAGACTCATTTCCGGTCAATAACCAATAGCGGAACCTGGATGCTCATATTGGCTCCTACATATTCTACCGAGATCTTTACCGGTCAAACCGCATAACACATACGTTGTTCCCTTTGTCATCGGTATGTTACTTGACCGAGATTCGATCATCGGTATCTCAATACCTAGTTCAATCTCATTACCGGCAAGTCTCTTTACTCGTTCCGTAATGCATCATCTCGTAACTAACTCATTAGTCACATTGCTTGCAAGGCTTATAATGATGTGCATTACCAAGAGGCCCAGAGATACCTCTCTGACAATCGGAGTAACAAAACCTAATATTGATCTATGCCAACTCAACAAACACCATCGGAGACACCTGTAGAGCACCTTTGTAATCATCCAGTTACGTTGTGACATTTGGTAGCACACAAAGTGTTCCTTCGGTATTCGGGAGTTGCATAATCTCATAGTCATAGGAACATGTATAAGTCATGAAGAAAGCAATAGCAACATACTAAACAATCAAGTGCTAAGCTAAATGAATGGGTCAAGTCAATCACATCATTCTCTAATGATGTGATCCCATTAATCAAATGACAACTCATGTCTATGGCTAGGAAACTTAACCATCTTTGATTCAACGAGCAAGTCAAGTAGAGGCATACTAGTGACACTCTGTTTGTCTATGTATTCACACATGTACTAAGTTCTGATTAATACAATTCTAGCATGAATAATAAACATTTTTCATGAAATAAGGAAATAAATAATAACTTCATTATTGCCTCTAGGGCATATTTCCTTCACGCTCGGCGGGAGAAGACTGGCGCGGGGGACGTTGGCAGCAATGGCGCGCGAGTGAGAGTGTGTGAGGGGGAGAGTGAGGTCAAGCGCGGGCCTGGAGTGTGGATAAGAAGCCCGTAGTAGTAGCGCTTGCATGCCAAAAGTGCTACTGCTACGTTCAATAGCAGTAGCACTTCCTACAAACAAGCTCTACTACTATGCCTAGCCTGCCGGCAACGGTCTGGCAATTGTAGTAGTAGCATGTTGTACGAACACAACTCTACTGGTAAGTGCATAGTAGCAGCACTTACCTTGTGCGAGCACTACTGAAAATTAGTAGCAGCATGTTTCTCAAAAAGCGCTACTACTAAGCTCCTGTGTATAAGCATTTCCCTAGTAGTGACAGGCTTTCCTGGAGAGGACAATTATGATCTATGACCATCTTCTAACAAAGCTTCTCTAGACTCTTGGTGCTTTCATCACACCTGCAATAGATAGCAAAGGATATGTGGGTCTGTAAGTTGATTGAGATAATGGTGGCATCAGAACTACAACACAAACTTGAAACTAAGCATAAGGTTGCAACACTCAAGGTGATGTTTTGAAGTCTATTATGGAATGTCATGATGAAGGTGATATGGAAGTTGATGGGCGGCGTTGTCGGAATCGGGGCTCCGCAGACCCAAAGAAAGGTAAGAACTCAGGGGCGTGCTTGCTACTCCTCACTCGCCCTAACCTCCTACGCGGTCCGGCCAAGGAAGAAGGACGAAGAACGCATCAGTTTACCCAGGTTCGGTCCACCTTGCGGTGTAAAAACCTACTCCTACTTTGTGGTTGGATTGCCTCGCGATGGAGGATGAATAAGTGAGTACAAGTTGCCTCGGGAGGCTTATGAGCGGCTCCGAGCTTGAGCGGTGGATGAACTCTCTCTCTCTCTCTCTCTCTCTCTCTCTCTCTCTCTAAGGCAGTGGTCTAGCTATACTTATACCGGCCCGGTCCTCTTCCCCCAAACTCTAGGCGGGAAGGGAGTCCACAATGGCCAATTTGGAACAAGAGGTACATCTTATCATGAAAAAAGGTGGTCTCCGCCTGCTAAAGCTTCTGGCCATGACGCATAAAGGTGGGCTCGGCGATGACCTCCATACTGACGAGCCCGCCGTCCTAGTCTTGTTGCACCGAAGAGGTAACCTTTGGGGCTCCCGTGGTAACCCGCGTTCTACCCTTGCTACTTTAGCACCAAACAGGAAAGCCTCACTGTCTGCGCCCGCTGCACTGCTCCTGGCGATGCTCGTCATGGCTCGCATCATCCATGTGCAGCGCGAGGTTGGCTTGGCGACCTTGGTGTATCCGCCTGCGAGGCGGTCTCAGGAGGCGGACTCGGGGGGCCGCTCCGCTAGAGGGCCTTGGGAGATCCTCGGCAAAGTGTCCCTCGCGAGGATCTTGCTTGATAAGCCTCATAGATGGGCCATACTGGGCCCGTGCCACGCATTGCGTCCTGGGTTGCGGGCGGGCGGGCCTAGGTACCCCGGGTCCCAGAGCCTCGACAGTAGCCCCCAGGCCCGTAGCGTGCATGATCCACCAGTTGGAGGGGCGAAACGGCGCGGGGCCCAACCACCTGCGGGCTAGGTGTGACGCGTGCAGCTCGACGGGGCGAGGGATGCCCCACTTCCCCATGATGCCTTGGCAACTGCCCAGGCTGACATAAAGCCTGGGGGCGCCGCGCGGGGCCATTATCGCTCTCCTTGTCTTGCGCGTCCGTCCTCCAGCTCCTTCCTTCTCGAGCAAGATTGCCCTCTCTTCACCAGGGATGCGTTGATCTCGCTCCACTCTGCCCTCATGGCCCCCGCGGGGAAGAAGGGTGCAGTGGCGGCGGCGAAGTCCTGAGCGGGGCTCGATCTGGCCTTGGGTTGATCCATAGTGCTCAACCGCGAGGGGCTTGATAAGGTTCGCCTGATGATCGCATCAGACTCCAACGAGTGGAGGAGGACGACGGTTTCGCCCGCCTCATATCCCCACACTGAACTGGAGGCCACCACCGTCACCATTTATGTTCCCGCTATCTTGTCCGGCTTTCTCCCTCCATTCTCTAATTTCTTCAATGTCGTCCTCACGCATTATCAGCTGCATGCCCTGCACCTGGACCCGAAGCCCATCCTCCTCCTCTTGTCCTTCGCCTTCCTGTGTGAAGCCTTCATGGATGTGGCTTCCTCGGTGGCGTCGCTCCGCCACTTCTTCTGCCTTTGGTTGATCGCCGCCGACCAATACTCCGGGTGAGTGTTGCTCCAGGCCGTGAGCGCGACGGCGGGCGAGGGCATCGACATGGTGATCAATCACGGGGCTGAGGGATTCAGATGGCAATGGCTGTACGTGGAT
This sequence comes from Triticum dicoccoides, assembly GCF_002162155.2. Taxonomy (NCBI): domain Eukaryota; kingdom Viridiplantae; phylum Streptophyta; class Magnoliopsida; order Poales; family Poaceae; genus Triticum; species Triticum dicoccoides. The sequence continues at coordinate 485,341,208 of NC_041389.1, read as the reverse complement.
GTGGCTCAGTTCAGCCCCTTGCTGCAGATCCCACTGTCTCTGGCAATTGTGAGCTCTGGATGGGGGTATGAAAGGCTTGATGACTCAAGGGTGTCGTGAGTCACGGCGAGGATGGTCGCCCTGAGGGCGGCGGGAGTTACAGTGACGATGGTGGCAAGGGAATTCCTCCGCCAGCGCATCGCTCCCCTCCAGCGTCACTGCCGCCTCATGTGGACCTTCACCGGCCTGAGAGACACAATGCGCCTTCGAATAGGTCACTTGCCTCCCGATGCACTGAACAAGACACTCCGAGTCCTGACTGGCGAAGTGCCAAGCGAGCTCCCTGAAAAGGGGTTCCCCCTATACAACTACACCAACAAGGAGGCCTTCGTCAGGAAGATGACATATTTCATCAGCGGGGGTTGCTCCTTGAGGGCCAGGAGGGGCCTCAGGATAATCCCTTCCTGATGGTCCTAGGGCCAGTGAGCTTCACGGGCGCGGCGCCCTCGGTCACGGTGAAGGGGGTGGCGGCGAGGCGCCTCCTCAGGCTGCCCGGTGACATGTTGCTGTACCATCGGACTCCGGCGGCGCCACCTCAGCCGGGGGCAGGGTGACCGTGCCAGGTGTGGCAGACGGCGCGCAGAGCCCCAGGGCGGCAACCCCCAGGCCACGCACTCCCAGGGTGAGGGCCCGGTAGGAGAGTGATGCCAGCACACTACCAAGGACGCTGAAGAGGATGAAGTGGGTCGCCAAAGATGAGTAAGCGGTCCGCCTTCCCTTACCTCCTGTGTGGCAAACACCCCTAATTTTTCCATCTTGCAGGTCCTCCCCATGCGAGGTATCGAAGGAGCCCCCGAGCAAAGCGGTAGCCTCCCCGTCGCCTGCCACGGGCGCGGGGCATTGGGAGGGCGTGGCTCGCCATGTCAGCCTGGCCCGCTATAGCCCACAACGACCCCACTCTCGCCCGCACAAATATATGACGACCGGTGAGTAAGCCCTAGTCAAACTCAGTACGTACTCACTCAACCTCTCCACTTCTCCCCAAAATCCACTTCGTCTTCCGCTGCCCGCCATGTCCGATAGTGAATCCGACCTATCGGAGGAGGAGCTGGCGCTCCACATTGCCCTCTGCCGGTCGCTGCTGGACCGGGGCATCGGCGACTGGCCGGGTAGGCAGCAGCAGCAGCTTCGCGGCACCCCATGCTTATCCGACGCGGTCCCTGCCCGACGGCACCCAGCACCACCTGCACCTGCCCCTCCAGGGTGCCGTTGGGTGCTATTGCCGGCGAAAACAAAGCCAGAGTCCGCGGGCCACGCGTATCACCTTGCAACGAAGCGGGCAGCGAAGGCGGCTAACATCTGTGGATCTAACGGAGGATCGAGCAGATCCGTGCCACAACCACTTCTGCTGGTCAGCGATGATGACGAGGACCTCTGCACCGCCATCCGCCGCTCGTACATGTCCGTGGAGAAGAATGCTCGCCGTTGCCGCTGCAAAGATACGAAGGCGCTCCGCTTGGCGCTAGAGGAGTTGGAGCGGTTGGCGAGGCAGCAGGCGACAGCGGCGAGAGAGCTTCACGGCTCCAGGAGGAGCAGAACCGCGAAGCCTGTCGCATGGCGGGCATCATCATCTCGTCAACCTCTTCCTCCACTTCAGACAGCGACGACGACGACGCGCTCGGAGCCACTAACGCCTACTGTTGGGGATATAACTACTGAGTATAAACCGTCCAGAAGGGGTCGGGTTATGCTTATAAGTGATCGTCTACATTGAAGCCCATGAAGACGAAGACTATGGCGCTTTACTACAGAAGCTTAGAGGCCCAGAGCCCAATGGCGGATTAGGTCCCATGTATGTAAACCGCCTTGAGATGTGTAACTTGTGTTGTAAGTTAGGGAAAGGAAGAAACTGAGCCAGACACTTGTACGAGCTGGCCTCGGGATTTTGTAGACCGGTCGGGCGTCAACCTATGTATATAAAGGGATGACCCGGCGGCGGTTCAGGGACAAGAAACAACAACTCGAGAACTAGGCAAAGCGTATTTGCTCCCTGGTTATCAAGACCCCATCAATTCCACCACAAATGGATCGTAGGCTTTTACCTTTACCGCAAGGGGCCGAACCAGTATAAACTCCCCGTGTCCTTTGTTCGGTTTAACCCCTCTAAGCTAACCTAGTCGCGATGGCTCCACGACTAACTCCTCACACTATGACATCTGACGTGATAATTCCACGACAGTTGACGCCCACCGTGGGGCTATCTCACGATGGTTTCAAGTTCTTGGAGGGCAAGTTCGAAGGGCTCAAGGGATATGCAGTGGGCTGGATGACTAAGAGTCATCGCGGCAAGCTCTACATCGACGATGCAGGCTGGGGCCCCGACGCCGTCTCAATCCAGTACGGGTACCGGGTCCCCTTCGGAGGAATTCATGTCTTCATCGGCAAGATCGGTGAACCGGTCCCTGAGCCGGACATCTGCACCGACCTCGTCGAGACGGCTCAGCGTGCCAGCCTTGCCCGGGTTCAGCCCGCCATGAAGCGGGCGTTTGTAGGATTCATCTATGGTACCGAATCTGAACCGATATCCGATGGTGAGACGGCCGTCTATTCCGATGGTGAGTCATCCACCAGTGAGACCGAGTCTTTTTATCAACTGCAGGATGGCCCGTTCAGGGGTTGTTCCGATGGCGGCAGTATTCCGGACCCCTTCGAACTGCCAAACCGGGTTGCAATCTTCATGGCTGGCACACAGCTCGCGCCTCAATCTTCAACAGCGGTGGCGATGATTTACGGATTGGCAGCCGGGGCAGGAGGCCCCGCACGCCCGCTGGCTCAAGTCTTGTCCTGTTTGTTGGATGCTTTAGCAACATTGTTGACTATGGAGGTTAATCCGGATAATCGGGATGAACATAATGCGGAGGTCAGAAAGTTGCAGGATTAGATAGCTTAGGCTAAGGACGACATGGCTGCTGAGGAGACCAGGATGGCCGAGGAGCGGGCCGCTTTGAATGCTCAAGCTCAATGAGTTCATGCACAGTTTTATCGGCTTATGTTGGATCAGAACGCTTCAAACAAGGTGATGAGGAGGAGGCACCAGTCTTGTCTGCCACCGGTTTACGAAGCAAGGAATCTCTTTAATATGCCAGGAGCGGGCACTAGTAACCTGCCCGTGGTGAATCGGGTGGAAGCACCCAGGACAGGAGCACTGGATCAGCCGTGCACGACGGACCCGCCTCAGCAGAACCGTGATCCACCACAGTACGTGCCAACGCCACTAGGTCACTGTCCTACCCCTTTGGATAATATGATTGCTGCGGCGTCAAGATTGGCCGCTATTCCAATGGAAGGTGATTCCCCCGCGGCGGTTGAGACACGACGGGCTTGAGATTTACTCCAGACAGCAATGGTTCAGCAGCAGGCTTATTCATACAGTCAGGACAGGATTCACTCTACCCCTCGCCCAAGCCGGAGTTACAGCAGGCATGTTGAAGAGCCAGCTGTGTCAAGCAGTGGATGGAACCATATTCCGCCACGGAGGTCTAACCCGGCAGGGGGAAGGAATGAAGCACAGGATGTAGTGGACCAAGGACGAGCGCGTTGAGGAGCCGGATTGACTGCGCAGGACGTGGAGCGTCAGCTTATGCCGGTTTGTGCAACTACTATAGTGGAGCCGGGAGTTGCTTTTACCACTTTGGAGGTACCATGTCTCACACCGGCACTGCGTAATGTATGTTTTCCTAAAGACTTCTAGGGTCCTCGGAAGGTCCCCAATTACACTACTGATTTACACCTCGAGTCGTGGGTTGAAAGCTATGAGATGGCAATGGAGATGCTGGATGTGGATGGAGCGGCATGTGCTAAGCACTTCACTATGATGTTAGAAGGAACAGCTCACACTTGGCTAAAGAGTTTACCACCTAATTCAATTAGGTCATGGGATGAATTGAAGTCCTGGTTTATCAGCAATTTCAAGGATACATGCAAGCAGCCAATGTCAATTGTGGATCTGGCTGCTTGTATTCAAGGAGAGAATGAATCAACCACCCATTGGGTGCGCCGGGTTTCGGAGATTCTACATTCATCAGACCGCATCATTACAGATTCAGCAATTTTGACGTTGGAGGGCAATTGCAAGTTTAAGCCTTTGAAGTTGAAGTTGGGACGACTCAAGCATCACTTCAATGATATGGGAACACTCATGGGGCTCTGGTTAAGTATGCTGACTCTGATTGTACCAAGGATCCCGAATCTGATGAGGAAAAGCCGGGGAAGGGAAAGAAGAGCGACAACACCAAGGGGCAGCAGCCTAATCCGGTGGGCCACGGCAACAATGGTAAGCGTAAAGCGGACAACTCAGATTTTGTGGCTAACACCAATGTGCAGGGTAATACTCAACATCGTAAGGGTAAACCGCCCCAGCGGGGTGGAGGTATGAATCTGGAGCGCCTGTTGAACCAGCCTTGCCCAAAGCATGGGACGAAGGAGATTCCAGCCACGCACCTCTGGAAGGATTGTTTCATTATGCGAGAGTTCAAAAACTCTGATCTTTTCCGATATGATTAGGGTCCACCTGGCGGTTCAGGGCCTGGATCTCATGGGTCGGGTTACGGCGGTGGTGGTTCAAGCTCAGGATTCCAGGGCAATTAGGGCAATCAGAAGAACCAGGGTGGTTATAATCAGCAGAATAATCAGGGGAATCGGCAACAGTCGGGTTATTAGAGTCACCTGAAGCAGTTGAATAGTGGGCAATATCATGTTTTCACCACTAGCTTGTGCAAGCGCGATCAAAAGCTTCACAAAAGGGCAGTTAACATTGTTGAACCGGCAGTGCCCCGTTACTTATGTTGGTTCGAGCAGCCCATTGTATGGAGCAGAGAGGATCATCCGCCCCGGGTTGATAATCCAGGTCACCTGGCTTTGGTGGTGGCGCCATAGGTTGGGGGTTATAAGTTCACGAAGGTGCTCATGGATGGAGGGAGCAGTATCAACATTCTGTATTATGAAACCTTCCGTCGCAATGGGATTGACGGATAAGAATCTTAAACCGTCAAACACTGTTTTTCATGGGGTAGTACCAGGTAAATCAGCGTACCCAGTTGGTAAGATAAATCTGGAGGTTGTATTTGGAGATGACCGTGATTCCAGGTCAGAAACCTTAACCTTTGGGGTGGTGAAAATCCAGAGCCCATATCATGCCTTGTTTGGTCGACAGGCTTATGCAAGGTGCATGGCAAGGCCCTGTTATGTTTATCTACAGCTCAAAATGCCAGGTCATAAGGGGACCATTACGGTACATGGGAGTCGTAAGATCTCTTTGGACTGCGAAGAGGGTGATGCGGCTTATGCTGAATCGGTTTGTGTGGCAGAAGAGTTGAAGTTCTACAAGGACAATGTTGATCCGGCAGAGATGACTCCTCTGAAGAAGCCCATCACAGAGCATGACCCAACCCTGAAGTTTAAACCAGCTGATGAGACCAAGCTGGTTGATTTTGTTCCTGGCAATTCATCCAAGCAGTTTAGTATTAGCACTAATCTGGATCCGAAATAGGAAAACGCGCTCATCGAGTTCATCCATGAGAACTGGGACATCTTTGCATGGAAGCCTTCTGACATGCCAGGTGTACCGAGGGAACTCGCTGAGCACAATCTCAATATTGATCCGAAGTTTAAACATATCAAGTAGTTTCTTCATCGCTTCAACGAAGAAAGGCGTAAGGCTATTGGTGAGAAGGTAGCCCGGCTTTTGGCTGCCTGGTTTATCATTGAGGTTCTTCATCCGGAGTGGTTGGCTAATCCGGTACTGGTGCTTAAGAAGAATGGCACTTGGCGCATGTGTGTGGACTACACGGACTTGAACAAGGCTTGTCCGACCGATCCTTTTGCTCTCCCTTGTATTGATCAGATCATTGATGCTACGACGGGTTGTGAGTGTTTGAGTTTCTTAGATGCTTATTCTAGTTATCATCAGATCAAGATGGCAGTTAAGGACCAGGAGAAAACAGCTTTTATAACTCCCTTTGGAGCCTTCTGCTATGTGTCTATGCCCTTTGGGCTCAAGAGTGCCCAGGCGACTTATCAGCGATGTGTGCAGAATTGTCTTCATACTCAAATTGGGCGCAATGTTCATGCTTATGTGGACGATATTGTGGTAAAGTCTAGGAAGAAGGAGACATTGATAGATGACTTGAAGGAGACCTTTGACAATCTTTGGGTTTATAAGATGATGCTCAATCTTGCCAAGTGTGTTTTCGTTGTTCCAGCAGGCAAGCTCTTAGGTTTTCTGGTGTCTAACAGGGGCATTGAGGCTAATCCAGAAAAGATCAAGGCTATTATGTCTCTGGCTAAACCGGCGTGTGTCAACGATGTTCAATGTCTGGCGGGTCGTATTGCAGCCCTAAGTCGGTTTATCAGCAGGTTGGGAGAGAAGGCGATCCCTCTGTATCAGATGTTGAAGAAGACAGATAATTTTGTCTGGAGTGATGCTACTAATGCGGCGTTTGAGGACTTGAAGAAGCAGTTGGTTGAATCGCCGGTTCTTGCTGCTCCGGTCAATAAGGAGTCGTCGTTGTTATATGTGGCTCCTAACGCCCGGGCCGTCAGTGTGGCTATTGTGGTCGAGCGCAAGGAAGCTGGGAAGGAATATCCGGTTCAAAGGCCGGTTTATTATATCAGTGAAGTGCTCATTGAGTCGAAGCAAAGATATCCGCATTGGCAGAAGCTTGTGTATAGGGTTTTCATGGCAAGTCGGAAGCTTAAGCAATACTTTCAGGGCCATCCCATTGATACGTCTCCAACGTATCTATAATTTTTTATTACTCCATGCTACTTTGTCTACTGTTTTGTGTAGGTATGAGGGACTTGTGCGTGATCTCCTACTGGATTGATACCTTGGTTCTCAAAAAATGAGGGAAATACTTACGCTACTTTACTGCATCATCCTCTCCTCTTCGGGGAAATCCAACGCAGTGCTCAAGAGGTAGCAAGAAGAATTGCTGGCGCCATTGCTGGGGAGCTCGCCCAAAGGTCAACTATACCAAGTACCCATCACAATCCCTATCTCTCGCATTACATTATTTGCCTCTCGTTTTCCTCTCCCCCACTTCACCCTTGCCGTTTTATTCGCCCTCTCTTTCCCAATCTCCTCCTCTCTTTCTCTTTCGCCTTTTTCTCATTTCCCTTTGCTTGTGTGTTGGATTACTTGTTGCCATGGCACAAGATAATACCAACTTGTGTGATTTCTCGAATACCAATAATAATGATTTCCTTAGTATTCCGATTGCTCCTCTTAATAATGATGAGTCTTGTGAAATCAATACTGCTTTGCTGAATCTTGTTATGAAAGATCAATTCGTCGGCCTTTCTAGTGAAGATGCCGCTACTCATCTAAACAATTTTGTTGATTTGTGTGATATGCAAAAGAAGAAAGATACGGATAACAATATTGTCAAATTGAAGTTATTTCCGTTTTCACTTAGAGATCGTACTAAAAGTTGGTTTTCGTCTTTGCCTAAAAATAGTATTGATTCTTGGAACAAGTGCAAAGATGCTTTTATCTCTAAATATTTTCCTCCCGCTAAGATCATCACTCTTAGGAACGATATCATGAATTTTAAACAACTTGATCATGAGCATGTTGCCCAATCTTGGGAAAGAATGAAATTGATGCTTCGCAATTGCCCTACTCATGGTTTGAATTTATGGATGATCATACAAAAATTTTATGCCGGATTAAATTTAGCTTCTAGAAATCTTTTAGACTCGGCCACGGGAGGCACGTTTATGGAAATTACGTTAGGAGATGCTACAAAATTGCTTGACAATATTATGGCTAATTATTCTCAATGGCATACTGAAAGAACTTCTAGTAAAAAGGTGCATGCTATAGGGGAAATCAATGTTTTGAGTGAAAAGATGGATGAACTTATGAAGATGTTTGCTACTAAAATACTTCTCTTGATCCCAATGATATGCCTTTATCTACTTCGATTGAGAATAATAATGAACCTATGGATGTGAATTTTGTTGGAAGGAATAGTTTTGGAAATAACGCGTATAGAGGGAATTTTAATCCTAGGCCTTATCCTAGTAATCATTCTAATAATTATGGAAATTCCTACAACAACTCTTATGGAAATTTTAATAAGATGCCCTCTGAATTTGAGAGTAGTGTTAAAGAGTTTATGAATTCACAAAAGAATTTTAATGCCTTGCTTGAAGAAAAATTGCTTAAAGTTGATGATTTGGCTAGGAACATTGATAGAATTTCTCTTGAAATTGATTCTTTAAAGCTTAGATCTATTCCTCCTAAGCATGATATCAATGAGTCTCTCAAAGCTATGAGAATTTCCATTGATGAGTGCAAGGAAAGAACCGCTAGGATGCGTGCTTCCAAAGATGCCTTTATTAAAGTGTGTTCTTCCGATTCCTATGAAAATCAAGATGAAGATATAAAAGTTATTGATGTGTCCCCCATTAAATATTTGTTTTGCAATATGAATCTTGATGAATCTGAATATGATCTTCCTTTACCTAGAAGGCGTCCTAAGAATTCTGAGTTTCTAGATCTTGATGATGAAATTGATGAAACTGGAATTGAAAGAAATAAAAATCTTGATGTTGTTAAACCCACTATTTTGGATCTCAAGGAATTTAATTATGAAAATTTCTCTTTGATTGGTTGTATTTCCTTGTTGCAATCCGTGCTAGATTCTCCTAATGCTTATAGTCAAAATAAGGCCTTTACTGAACACATTGTTGATGCCTTGATGCAATCTTATGAAGAAAAACTTGAGTTGAAAGTTTCTATCCCTAGAAAACTCTATGATGAGTGGGAACCTACTATCAAAATTAAAATTAAAGATTATGAGTTTCATGCCTTGTGTGATTTGGGGGCTAGTGTCTCCACTATTTCCAAAACTTTGTGTGATTTGCTAGATTTCCGTGACTTTGAAGATTGCTCTCTAAATTTGCATCTTGCGGATTCCACTATTAAAAAGCCTATGGGAAGAATTAATGATGTTCTTATTGTTTTCAATAGGAATTATGTGCCCGTAGATTTTATCGTTCTTGATATAGATTGCAATCCTTCATGTCCTATTATTCTTTGTAGACCTTTCCTTAGAACGATTGGTGCGATTATTGATATGAAGGAAGGGAATATTAGATTCCAATTTCCCTTGAAAAAGGGTATGGAACACTTCTCTAGAAAGAAAATAAAACTACCATATGAATCTATCATGAGAGCCACCTATGGATTGCCTACCAAAGATGGCAAAACTTAGGTCTATCTTCGCTTTTATGCCTAGCTAGGGGCGTTAAACGATAGCGCTTGTTGCGAGGCCACCCAATTTTATTTTGTGTTCTTTGTTTTTGTTCCTTTTTAGTGCTAAATTTTGTTTATACTTTCTGTTTAGATGTGGTTTTCTGTTTTAATTAGTGTTTGTGCCAAGTAGAACCTATAGGATAAGCTATGATGATTGACTTGATTCTGCTGAAAAACAGAAACTTTGCGCTCACGAGAAAAAATTCAATAAACCACAGGAACGAGATTTTGCATTGATTATTTTGGCTGCTGTTGAATAAAAAATTGTCTACTGCGTACTATTTTGGTAGGATTTTTTAGAGTTCCAGAAGTTTGCGTTAGTTACAGATTGCTACAGACTGTTCTGTTTTTGACAGATTCTGTTTTTCGTGTGTTGTTTGCTTATTTTGATGAATATATGGCTAATAAGTTAGTTTATAAACCATAAGGAAGTTGGAATACAGTAGGTTTAACACCAATATAAATAAATAATGAGTTCATTACAGTACCTTGAAGTAGTCTTTTGTTTTCTTTCACTAACGGAGCTCACGAGATTTCTATTGAGTTTTGTGTTGTGAAGTTTTCAAGTTTTGGGTGAATTCTTTTGATGGATTATGGAACAAATAGTGGCAAGAGCCTAAGCTTGGGGATGCCCATGGCACCCCCAAGATAATCCAAGGACACCAAAAAGTCAAAGCTTGGGGATGCCCCAGAAGGCATCCCCTCTTTCGTCTACTTCCATCGGTAATTTACTTGGAGCTATATTTTTATTCACTACATGATATGTGTTTTGCTTGGAGCGTCTTTATTATTTGTGTCTTTTCTTGTTAGTTTGCCACAATCATCCTTGCTGTACACACCTTTTGAGAGAGCCATACCTGATTTGGAATTTGCTAGACTACTCTATGTACTTAACATATATCTTTTGAGCTTGATAGTTTTGCTCATAGTGCTTCACTTATATCTTTTGAGCTTGATAATTTTTACTCTAGTGCTTCACTTAGATCTTTAAGAGCACGGTGGTGGATTTGTTTTAAAGAAACTATTGATCTCTCATGCTTCACTTAGATTATTTTGAGAGTTGTTAATAGCATGGTAATTTTCTTAAAGTTAGTATACTTGGTATTCAAGATTTGTGAAACTTTCTTTTGAGTGCGTTGAATACTAAGATAAGTTTGATGCTTGATAATTGTTTTGAGATATGGAGGTGATAATATTAAAGCAATGCTAGTAGGGGTAATTATGAATTTAAAGAATGCTTGCGTTGAAGTTTGTGATTCCCGTAGCATGCACGTATGGTGAACCGCTTGTGATGAAGTCGGAGCACAATTTTATTTATTGATTGTCTTCCTTATGAGTGGCAGTCGGGGACGAGCGATGGTCTTTTCCTACCAATCTATCCCCCTAGGAGTATGCGTTTAGTGCTTTAGTTTTTTGATGACTTCTAAATTTTTGCAACAAGTGCATGAGTTCTTTTGATTAATGTTGAGTCCATGGATTATACGCACTCTCACCCTTCCACCATTGCTAGCCTCTCTAATACCGCGCACTTTTCGCCGGTATCATACACCCACCATATATCTTCCTCAAAACAGCCACCATACCTACCTATTATGGCATTTCCATAGCCATTCCGAGATATATTGCCATGCAACTCTCCACCGTTCCGTTCATATGACACACATTACTTTTGCCATATTGCTTTTTGCATGAACATGTAGTTGACATTGTATTTGTGGCAAGGCCACCTTCATAATTTTCATACATGTCGCTCTTGATTCATTGCATATCCCGGTACACCGCCAGAGGCATTCATATAGAGTCATATCTTGTTCTAAGTATCGAGTTGTAATTGTTGAGTCGTAAGAAAAAATAAAAGTGTGATGATCATCATTATTAGAGCATTGTCCCAGTGAGGAATGGATGATGGAGACTATGATTCCCCCATAAGTCGGGATGAGACTCCGGGCTTTATGAAAAAAAAGGAGTGGCCAACAAAAAGAAAAAAAAAAGAAAAAAAAGAGAAAGGCCAAATAAAAAAATAAAAAATGAGAGAAAAAGAGAGAAGGGACAATGCTACTATCCTTTTTCCACACTTGTACTTCAAAATTAAGCACCATGATCTTCATGATAGAGAGTCTCATATGTTGTCACTTTCATATACTAGTGGGAATTTTTCATTATAAAACTTGGCTTGTATATTCCAATGATGGGCTTCCTCAAAAGTGCCCTAGGTCTTCTTGAGCAAGCAAGTTGGATGCACACCCACTTAGTTTGTTTTGTTGAGCTTTCATATACTTATGGCTCTAGTGCATCCGTTGCATGGCAATCCCTACTCACTCACATTGCTATCTATTGATGGGCATCTCCATAGCCCGTTGATACGCCTAGTTGATGTGAGACTATCTTCTCCTTTCTTGTCTTCTCCACAACCACCATTCTATTCCACCTATAGTGTTATGTCCATGGCTCACGCTCATGTATTGCGTGAAAGTTGAAAAAGATTGAGATTTCTAAAGTATGAAACAATTGCTTGGCTTGTCATCGGGGTTGTGCATGATTAAATACTTTGTATGATGAAGATAGAGCATAGCCAGACTATATGATTTTGTAGGGATAACTTTCTTTTACCATGCTATTTTGAGAAGACATGATTGCTTTGATTAGTATGCTTGAAGTATTATTACTTTTATGTTAATATAAACTTTTGTCTTGAATCTTTCGTATCTGAATATTCATGTCACAATTAAGAAGATTCACATTGAAATTATGCCAAAGAATCACTCCGCATCAAAAATTCTTTTTTATCATTTACCTACTCGAGGACGAGCAGGAATTAAGCTTGGGGATGCTTGATACGTCTCCAATGTATCTATAATTTTTGATTACTCCATGCTACTTTGTCTACTGTTTTGGACTATATTGGGTTTTATTTTCCACTTTCATATTATTTTTGGGACTAACCTATTAACCGGAGGCCCAGCCCAGAATTGTTGTTTTTTGCCTATTTCAGTATTTCGAAGAAACATAATATCAAACGGAGTCCAAACGGACTAAAACCTTCGGGAACGTGATTTTCTCACCGAACGTGATCCAGGAGACTTGGACCCTAATCCAAGAAGTGCCAGAGGCGGTCACGAGGGTGGAGGGCACCCCCCCTGGGCACGCCCCCTGCCTCATGGGCCCCTCGAAGCTCCACCGACGTACTCCTTCCTCCTATATATACCTACGTACCCCCTCAGATCAGATATGGAGCCAAAAACCTAATTCCACCACCGCAACCTTCTGTATCCGCGAGATCCCATCTTGGGGCCTGTTCCGGAGCTCCGCCGGAGAGGGCATCTACCACGGAGGGCTTCTACATCAACATCATAGCCTCTCTAATGAAGTGTGAGTAGTTTACTTCAGACCTTCGGGTCCATAGTTATTAGCTAGATGGCTTCTTCTCTCTTTTTGGATCTCAATACAATGTTCTCCCCCTCTCTTGTGGAGATCTATTTGATGTAATCTTCTTTTTGCAGTGTGTTTGTTGAGACCGATGAATTGTGGGTTTATGATCCAGCTTATCTATGAACAATATTTGATTCTTCTCTGAATTGTGGGTTTATGATCCAGCTTATCTATGAACAATATTTGATTCTTCTCTGAATTCTTTTATGTATGATTGAGTTATCTTCGCAAGTCTCTTCGAATTATCCGTTTGGTTTGGCCAACTAGATTGGTAGTTCTTGCAATGGGAGAAGTGTTTAGCTTTGGGTTCAATCTGTCGGTGTCCTTACTCAGTGACAGAAAGAGTTGCAAGGCACGTATTGTATTGTTGCCATCGAGGATAACAAGATGGGGTTTTTATCATATTGCATGAATTTATCCCTCTACATCATGTCATATTACTTAAAGCGTTACTCTGTTTTACTTAATACTCTAGATGCATGCTGGATAGCGGTCGATGAGTGGAGTAATAGTAGTAGATGCAGAATCGTTTCGATCTACTTGCTTTGGACGTGATGCCTATATACATGATCATACCTAGATAATCTCATAATTATTCGCTTTTCTATCAATTGCTCAACAATAATTTGTTCACCCACCGTAGAATACTTATGCTCTTGAGAGAAGCCACTAGTGAAACCTATGGCCCGCGGGTCTATTCTCATCATATCAATCTATATCACTTTATTTACTTGCTTTGTTTTTACTATACCTTTTACTTTTTACTTTGCATCTATCTATCAAAAATACCAAAAATATTATCTCTATCATATCTCACTCTCGTAAGTGACCGTGAAGGGATTGACAACCCCTAAGCGTTGGTTGTGAGTTGCTATCGTTTTGTGTAGGTACGAGGGACTTGTTTGTGATCTCCTACTGGATTGATACCTTGGTTCTCAAAAACTAAGGGAAATACTTACGCTACTTTACTGCATCATCCTCTCCTCTTCGGGGAAATCCAACGCAGTGCTCAAGAGGTAGCACCCATCACAGTGGTCAGTTCTGCTCCTTTGGGAGATATAATTTAGAATAGAGAGGCAACTGGCTGGATTGCTACGTGGGCTATTGAGCTTGGATCACACGGGTTGAAATATATGCCTCGGACAGCTATCAAGTCCCAGGCCCTTGTGGACATCATCAATGACTGGATAGAGTTGCAGGCACTGGAAGACAAACCGGATAACACATACTGGACTATCCACTTTGATGGGTCCAGGAAATTGGAGGGCTCGGGGGCTGGAGTTGTCCTTACTTCCCCTCGAGGTGATAAAATTCGTTATGTTCTCTGCTTAATGTTTCCTTGTACTAACAATGCAGCTGAGTACGAGGCCTTGCTCCATAGTCTTCGAGTGGCTATGGAAATGAACTTAAGCCGGGTACGATGCTTTGGGGACTCTGATCTGGTGGCTCAGCAAGTTTCAGGTACTTGGGATTCTAAGGATCCACTGATTGCGGCTTATCAACGAGAGGTGGATATTGTTGCTGGTCACTTCAAGGGTTATCAGGTTGAGCACATTGATCGGCGCAAAAATGAAGAGGCAGATGCTTTAAGCCGGCTGGGATCTCAACATAAACCGGTGCCGCCCAATACCTTTCTGGATGTCTTGCATAACCCGTCAATTAAGTTGACTACAGAGGAGGACCTGGCTATTCCTGATCCGGAGGCACAGTTGGTGGCTGCTCTACATATTATTCCGGATTGGACGGTTCCATATTTGGCGTATATGAACCGGGGCGAGATACCAAAAGATGATGTTTTGGCCAGACAGATAATCCGACGATCCAAGTCCATGGTTATTCACAATGGCGAGTTACATCACTGCAGTGTCTGGGGTGTGTTCCAGCGTTGTGTTTCTCCCGAAGATGGCCGTGAGATTTTGCATGAGATCCACGAAGGATACTGTGGTCACCATACCGGTTCAAATTCATTGGTTGCTAAGGCTTTTCGTCAAGGCTTCTATTGGCTGATGGCTCATGCTGATGCTGAGGACTTAGTGAACAGGTGCGACGGCTATCAGAAATTCTCATGCCGAGCTCATGTTCCGGCCCAGGAGCTAAGGATGATTCCAATCACTTGGCTGTTTGCCACTTGGGGGCTTGATATGGTAGGACCTTTTAAACGATCCAAAGATAAGAAGACCCACCTGTTGGTGGCAGTGGATAATTTCACTAAATGGGTTGAGGTGGAGCCAGTAAGCAAGTGTGATGCAGCCACGGCGGTTCAATTCATGAAGAAGGTGATCTTCCGTTTTGGTTTTCCGCACATCATCATCACAGATAATGGCACGAACCTCTCCAAAGGTGAGATGGAGGACTTCTGTCAAAGAGAGCACATCCGGCTTGATGTGTCATCAGTGGCCCACCCCCAGTCTAATGGTCAAGCTGAGAGAGCTAATCAGGAAATCTTGAAGGGTATCAAGCCCTGGCTTATGGTTCCTTTGAAAAGGACGCCGGGTTGTTGGGTGGAGGAATTACCTTCTGTGTTATGGAGTATAAACACCACCCCCAATCGATCTACGGGTTATACACCTTTCTTCAAGGTTTACGGGGCAGAGGCGGTACTCCCAAGTGATATTCGTCATGACTCGCCCCGGGTTGCCAATTATGTTGAAGTGGACAACGAGCAAGCGCGTCAAGAAGCACTGGACCTGTTAGATGAAAAACGGGACATGGCGTTGGCTCGTTCGGCGGTTTATCAACAAGACCTACGGTGGTATCACAGCTGTCGGGTTAAAACAAGAACCTTTCAAGAAGGCGACTTAGTGCTCCGGCTCATCCAGGATCAGACCGATATGCACAAGTTATCCCCATCTTGGGGAAGTGCCCTTTGTGGTCAGCAAGAATCTGCACAACGGATCATACTACCTCATCGATGTTCGAGAGCACAAAGTCTCACGCAAAATGGAGGAGGAGACCCGTCAGCCGTGGAACATCGCTCATCTTCGGCCTTACTACACCTGAGCCATAGGCTCCTATTATGTACATTTTTTGACAATTTATATATTATGATCAATATAATAAACCGGCATCCTTGCTAAACGCAGGGCCTCTACCATTTTTTCCAATATTTCTTGGTTACATGGGGGCTTCAGCTGACAAAGCGGAGTTCTGTCCATTAATCCGGCTATCACGCCACAACAAAGCTTGGGAGCTTCACACCCAAGGGGCCAAAGAGAGTCTTGTTGGTAAGCACAGCTCAAACATAGGCACCCATAGAGCACAACTCACAAAGTTACTTGGGGGCTCTTTGTGCAAAGCAACAAAGAGTTTGAAATGACCCTTATAATAGGCTATCGAGCCAAGCTTGGAACCCGGGTGTATTCACCTAAAACCCCGGATTAACCTGCCTTCATCAAGTAAGCCACTCCGTCTAGGTAAACCTGGTATGACCCACCGAACGTTTCACAAGTCAATCTGATATAGACCCTGAACTTGTCAAAGTTAAAATGATGATTGGTTCATGTGAGGTCCATCTTAAAAGGCTTTGCGAAATGGTTTAACTCAGTGGCCTAGCAGCCCATGAAAAGCCTCGAATTTGGGCCTGGCAGCCCTTGAAAAGCCTCGACTACAAGATTTCATTTGTCTTTGACTATCAAGTCTTTTCTCTTTTGATAAAGTTTTATGCTGAACTAGTGTCTATTGACCCGGCATGACTATAAGTCATCAAATTAAACCAATGTTTGTTAACCCGGCTTGGCTTTCAGCTATAAGTTGTTAGACCACATTCAATTATAAACCGGTGATTGTTAACCCAGTCTGGCATTGACTATACATCGCCAGGATGATAATCTAGTGTTTATCATAACCCGACATGGCTTCAGTTTAAACCAGCAAAGCATGGTGAGGAGTTATCAGCACTCCAGATTTGGGTTATCACCCTTACTACAATCAAGTTGGTAAACCAACAATATGATTCAATATCACAGGTATGATCTATTTCATATTTTGATATCCTTGCAGCCTTGGTTATAAACCGGGCTTTATATTGGGCATTATGACCCGTCTGGCGGTAAACCGCTAGGACAATTTTTTATGTGCAGAAACAGGATTGCATGAAATTGCTAAGGCACATAAGCAAGCACAACAACAATCATGATGGATTAAACAATGTAATGCAGCAGTGCACGATGGCAGTAGATCAAAGTATTTCAACTAGCCTATTACAAGGCACTTTGATGCCCAAAAGAATAATTGTTTGTTGCACAGAATGTAATCTACGGAAATAAAGCCGGCTGCCGGATTATGGTTCGTCACCAGGCTGACGTGAAGTTGATGGATTGTCTTGCGCCGGTTCACCCTCCTCCTCCCCACCTAGTGGCTGGAAGTCAATGGTTGCCAGGTCAATCCCAGTTAAAGCTCGGAAGACAGCTTCATTGCTTATAAGATTGGACGGTTTAACATCAGGGGCATAAGTGTGCTTACGGATTGGCGGGATAAGATGTAGTTCATACACAGATGCATCAATCTGTTTGTTGTCCACATCATAAATCGACCGGTGGAAGGACAAGTCAGTTTCCTCGGCTAGTTTGCTTGCAAAAGGACGCATTTCCTTCGTCAGAGCCTTGAGGGCGTCATTATCAAAATCTGAATCGTCTTCTTTTTGGCTGGGATAGCTGTTTCCAATGTCTTCTGGATCAAGATCAGCTATCCAGGCTTTGGCTCGGGTTAGAGCAGACAAAGCACCAGCTCTCGCAGCTGACCTCTTTACTTCCTCAAGCTGAGCAGGAGTCATGGATAACGTGGCCAATGTTTCCTTGATCAAAGTGGGGGACGGTTTATTATATGAGGTTGTGCAGATGACCCGCTGAGCGTCGGTATACAGTTGTTCTATCAAAGTATAGGCCGCTTTCAATTTCTTGCACATATCCAAGCCAAGATGAGCAACACGACTACCTGCAACGCTTTAAGAAATTGTTGTTATACCGGCAGTTTCAAAGATGTTTAAGAAAAGCTCATGAAGAGAGTACTTACCAAAGACAGCAGAAATCATAGCGTTGATTTGCCGCTTCAGGCCAGTCAGTTCTTCAGTCACCGGTTTAAGGGTCGCTTCAGCATCCTTTGCCCGCTTTACCAGAGTTGCTTTCTCAGCATCCCAGTTAGCCCGGTCATTTTTGAAATCCTCCTTCAATTTCTCCATGGAGGCCAAGGATCTAGTCAGCACGTCTTTTGCCTTGGATGCCTCTGCTTGCTGGGACTTGATGTTTTCCTGCAAATCGACGAGTTGGGATTCTTTCTTCTTCAGATCATCCTGCAAAGGACATTCAATAAATTGGTAGTGCATATTTGAAGTCCCAAGCATATAACAAGTTATGCACTTGGCACTTGGGGGCTAATGCCTATCATTTCTTATCAACAATATGGATAAGTCCCAAGGCTCAATACAAGTATTAATCTTGGCACTTGGGGGCTAATGCTTAATTGATCAGATAAACCGGATGTGAAGGAATTCAACAAGGATAAGATTTACAACAGGAAGTACCAGTTCATCTCGAAGAGATAAACCGTCCCTTGGGGGATACACAGTTGAAGTCTTTCTTATCAAAGTCCTGGTTCATCTTGAAGAGATAAACCGGCCCTTGGGGCTACACTGGAGTTGATATAAAGAAAAAGGAAGAAAAATTTATGAAACGTTCGAACAGGAATTACCTCATAGCGCTCCTTCATCAAGTTGACTAAACCGGCCTCATAATCACGACTTGTGTACAGGTGGTTTAGATATCCAGAGTGGAGTTTCTGAGCATTGAGGTGAGCACAACTGGATAAATCTGTTTTCTACTTGCCCTTATCCACGACAGAGAATTCTTCCTTGGCACTATGCTTTGATAAAGCAACAGGATTGCCAGGAGCAGTGTGACCCAAACCGGTAATCAAAACATCATCTGTGGTGCCATCAACAGTCTTTGATGGGATTGACAGTTTGTCAGATGTTCTTGTCAAGCTTAGCGGATCGACAGATGGGCTTGGCGGATTAGCAGCTTGGCCGGTTGGGTTTATTTCTCCCGTTTCGGCAAAAGTGTCTTGATCTTGAGGTACCGGATCTTCTAGAGAAGCATCAACATTTGGATCATGAGCCTCGGGGGTCTTCTCTAGTTCAGGGACCTGGTTTTCATCAGTTGGTTTATTCATCTTAGCTCTCTTGCTAAGTCTGGCTTTGGCACTAAAGAAAGCAGATGCAGAAGTCAGTACGATAAACTGGTGCAAGGCATAAAAAGGTTAAAAGTGTAATATGCTTACCCCAAGTACAGTCTTGAGGGGAGGCATTTGTGTGGCTGATGATTCGCTGGAGGGTGAATTGGAGGTACCCTGATAATTTGAATCAGACAGATTAACAGGGTATCGGAAGTAACCCGCCTTGGGATAAGATGTATTAGAAGTACAAGAGACCTCTGGACGGCGTTTTCGAACCGGGGTGTCCGGTAAACCGGAGGAAGTAACTTGTTGGCCACTATGCCGGGTCGTGCGACGAGCTTCATGTTGCTATGTCTTCAAAGAAAAGTGCGGATCCAAATAAGCAAGAGGATGTGAACATTTTACTTTCCGGACTGCGCGATGGAGTTTTTGTACTGGCACATGACCTGAATCGGAAGAAAGGGAAATTACCTCTACATTGTCATGCGGCTGGCTTCCGCATCATCCTGATAATGATCATTGTCAATAAGGTGCATGAAAAATGAACCAAGAGAATCAATTTCTACCTCTGATTCCGAGTCATCAACATCTTCGGCCGGATCAGGGGACTCGGCGGTTCTCTTCTTTGCTGGCCTCTTTGTGACCTTGGTCTTAACACGAGGTGCTCTCACCAGTTTGTCTTGTGGCTTTGCCGGCTTGTCTTGAGGTTTCCTCTTCCAAAACGGATCATTGCCCTGCAAAGATAAATAGAAGGCCATCAGAAAGTGTCAGAAGGGGGGCAGATTAAAGCAGAAAGATGCAATTCTTACAGCTGGCGGTTTGTTGGGGGCATAAAAGGGACGCAGCCCAGTTTTGCTGCACTCAGATATCGGTTCATCCAACATCTTTTTGACAGCTTCAGTAATCTCTTCATCAGTTAACTGCATATCAGTGTGCCGTTGAGGGTCGTTGACATTCCCAGAATATTCACACATTAACCCGGCGCGACGGCTTAAGGGCAAGATACTCCACGAAACCGAGGAACGGACAAGCTCAATACCGGTTAAATCGTTTCCCATAAAAGCCCGGATCTTAGAAATCTGTGGTGCATATTTTCATCATTCCCTCACAGTAAGCCGTTGAGGCAATGGATGTTCATTGCTGAGCCGGTGAGCACGATAACCTGGCACAGGATTTTCATCATAAGGAGCAGTATTCTGGTAGTAAAACCACGTCTGATTCTAGTCCTTAGGGTGGCTGTGATGTTTGGCATGAGGAAAATTGACTTCTTTACTTTTCTGAATCGACACCCCGCCAAGTTAAGTATTGGGGTCATCGGTAAATTCAATACGGCGGTTCAAGTGAAAGAAGTCTCTGAAAAATTCAACGGTCGGTTCTTCTTGAAAGTAAGCCTCACAAAACACTTGGAAATTGCAAATGTTGGACACAGAGTTCGGTCCAATGTCTTGAGGGCGGAGTGGGAAGCTGGCAAGTACATGACGGAAATTTTTTGATCCGGGAGGGCTAAACCCGCGGTCCAGATGATGTACAAACACAACTACTTCTCCATCTTGAGGTTCAGGAGGATTCTCAGTACCCGGGACTCGCTAGTGGATGTTTAGCTAAAGCGCCAGTCAAAACATACCTAGTCAGTTGCTCTTCCGTAACCCGGGAGGGAACCCAATTGCAAGCAGAGAACTGTTTGGCCATTGTTGATGACAAGCTATAAAGAAGATTAAAAGTTGGTTCATGGTTCAGGGCAGGTATGTATAAACCGGCGTTGGGCTGGGGGAAGAAATCAATCAGAGCATATGTACACGTCAAACTGGATACTGATGTTAAGGTAAAGTTGGCGGTTTAAGATAGGGCTAATGGTACCTGGCGGATTATCTGTTTCTAAAGGTTAAACCGCCTACAGTGGTATGGAAGAAACAGATCTGAAAATTACTAAATGTTGCAGAAACAGGTTTCATAGGCTAAAGTTATAATTATGGATCTAGCATAGTTCAGAAAAAGGAAAAAACTCAAAGCTTAAAGTGGCGACAGCATAACAACAAAGGTCCAGATGGGATCTGCTCATGGTCGACGGGATGCTATGGTGAGGAAAAATAAACTATAGCTTCGGCCGCACGGGGAAGATACCAAATTCATCAAGAGAAGATGTGACAGTAAGGTCAAGCAATGAACACCGATGAACTCTGATGAACACTGACGGATATATGAAACCCTAATGCAGATCTATGGTTGAAAGAGAAGAGAAATTACCAGCTTCACAGGAGCAGCGGAGAGGTGCCGCAGTTTTCTGGTGCGTTCAGGTTGATGCAGCGGCCAGGGTTGGTGCAGAGTTGAAGGTTGAGGGCGGCGGCGGAGCTCCAAGGCTCGGGCGACGCAAGGTTGAAGACGAGGCGAAGAGGCATGAAAGGGGAGAAAATAAAAGGGGCCTCTGGTCCTATTTATAAGGTGAATGGATAAAATAGCAGGAGCGGGAATCGAGGAGCCCAAAACGGAGAATGGGACACAACTGTCGCCTCGGTCTTCGGAGGTCAATTAATAAAGGGAAGTATTTATGGGTTTTTATATGCAGATGACATCATGGCGGTTTATGGCGATTCCAGAAGATGACGTCACGGTGGTTTACAGGCATAAACACGAAGATGCTCAAGACGAAATTTCTTTAAATTGAAGATTGACATGAACAGGTTCAAATCAATCTCGGGCCTAATGTTGGGGATATAACTACTGAGTATAAACCACCCAGAAGGGGCCGGGTTATGCTCTAAGTGATCGTCTACATTGAAGCCCAAGAAGACGAAGACTATGGCGCTTTACTACAGAAGCTTAGAGGCCCAGAGCCCAATGGCGGATTAGGGCCCATGTATGTAAACCGCCTTGAGATGTGTAACTTGTGGTGTAAGTTAGGGAGGAAGAAACCGAGACGGACACTTATACGAGCCGACCTCGGGATTCTGTAGACCAGTCGGGCGTCAACCTATGTATATAAAGGGACGACCCGGTGGTGGTTCAGGGACAAGAAACAACAACTCGAGAACTAGGCAAAGTGTATTTGCTCCCTGGTTATCGAGACCCCATCAATTTCACCACAACTGGATCGTAGGCTTTTACCTTCACCGCAAGGGGCCGAACCATTATAAACTCCACGTGTCCTTTGTCCGGTTTAACCCCTCTAAGATAACCTAGTCGTGATGGCTCCATGACTAAGTCCTCACACTAGGACATTTGACGTGATAATTCCATGACACCTACGCCGAGTCAAGCCGTCGAGACCCCAAGGGGAAGCGCCCGACATGGAGGAAGTGGTGAAATCCCCTCCTCCTCTCAGTTTTAGTTGATTTTTAGTACTGTTAGTGATGAACTCGGGTGACATCTTTTGTATCGGAGTATGAGACTGTGTTATCTATGCCGGATTGCTATGTTCTATGTTGAAGTACGTAGAAACTCCACTGGCATGGTTTTGTATGGATTTGAGGTAGGACATATCAGGGATGCGGCTGTAGAACAGGAGAAATGAGGTCCACCTGATCACCTTCAGCTAACACGCCCGGGCGCGTCCGCAGGCGTATGGTGGGTAAAATTAGGTGACCGCGGTTGTAGATGCTCTAACTTGTGATGTTGGATTCGGCATGAGGTGGCCCCGACAGGCGACGAGAGATACCAAGTTGGTCTAGATCGAATGTGAGATACTCCCTCTGTCCCATGATATAAAACCGTTTTGCATCTTGACCATGAGCTTGGTTCTCTGATGGTTTCAATATCATATCAGAGTGATAGGCGAAATGGTGAATGACGATCGAAGATGATTCAGAATGTCCTCTCCGCGAGCCCAGTTCTTGATCGGGAGTCCCCACACACAATCTTCTACTCATTTCTTGAGCTAAATTTTTACTCTTGTGCATTGTTGAGTAACGTGATTGTATAGGAAAGCTAGGATAGCGTAGGATATTATTCTACCTTGCCTTGTACTTCAAGATGATCATGTACTCCTATATATATGCCCACGAGGCTCAAGCAATACATAATGACTATTCCACCAATCCCTCTCTCTCTTCTAACATGGTATCAGTTTCCGGGTTCTAAACCCTAGCCGCCGCCGCTTCCGCACCCGCGTGCCTCCCCCGGGGCGGTCGGCCTCCATGATCGCCGCCGGGGGCCGCGCTGCCCGTACCTAGGGTTTGTTCGCCGGTCGTGTTGACCGGCTGCCCTAGAGAGTCTTTTCCCCGAGCCCTTGCTCCGGGTTTTTCTCTCTCCCGCCGGTTATCTTGATCGCGCGGTTTCTTTTTGGTTTTCCGATCTACTCTTGATCGGTTTGCGTCGCCCACCACCGCTATCGACCCCGAGCGCCTCTACTCCGACCCCGGCGTGACAAGCCGGCCTCTCCTCCAACCCGGCGACCACGCGCGCCGAGGCGGCCTGTCAGGGCCAGCCGTCGTCCGCGCGTCGGTCCACCCGTCGCCTTGCGCCGGCCGTCACGCCCTGCTCCGACCGGGAAACCTGCATCACCCCGGCCAGGCGGCTTCGCGCCATGCGACGGCCAATCATAGCCATCGCTCGTGCGCCAGCCCGCCTATCAATCCATGTCACCCGCCTTCGCTGCGTCTACACGGCGGCTCGGCTGTCTACCTCCCAGGCCTCGTCCTCGGCTGCATCAGGCTCGTCGGCTGCCTCAAACTCGGGCGCTGCTGCTCCGTTGGTCGCTCAGGCCTCACTGCCCGGGCGCCGGTGCTGCTTTGGCAGCCCGGGTGCCGGTGCTGACGTCCCACGCCGTCCGTCGTCGCCGGCCTCATCCAGGACTCCGCCACCACCACGCCTCCATCGAGCGGCGTCCCCGTCTTATCTACGCCGTGCGACCAACCTGGCCCGTCGGTTGCGCGCGCCTCCGCAGGTACCGTGAAGATTGTCCCAAGTTCAGCGCGCCCCTCCACCGATCGAGCAACGGGCTGCCGCTGCGTCGCCCCGTCAGGCCGTAGCGCCGCCGCCCCGTGGTTCTCCTCGCGGCTGCATCGACCCGTGCTTCGCCGCTGCGTCGCCCCTTCGGGTCATAGTGTCGCGATACACGGTTTCCGCCGTCGCCCCGAGGCCGTCCCCGGAGTTGCACCGCCGTTGCGTCGCCCCTTCGGGCCACAGCGTTGCGGCCCGCGGTCCCCATCGCCGCCCTGAGGTCTTCTCGCCATCGCCCCGACCCTCCTGCTACCGCTGCGTCGCCCCTTCGGGCCGTAGCGTCGCAGCCCGCAATCCACTCCGCCGTCACCACGCGTCGACCTCCCGTGGTATGCGCCGTGCCGTCTCCCTTGG
Source organism: Triticum dicoccoides (assembly GCF_002162155.2). Taxonomy (NCBI): domain Eukaryota; kingdom Viridiplantae; phylum Streptophyta; class Magnoliopsida; order Poales; family Poaceae; genus Triticum; species Triticum dicoccoides. The sequence goes on along the minus strand of NC_041389.1, from coordinate 485,317,021 downwards.
CGCGGGAACGCCACCATCTGCGCCGGTCTTCGTCGCACTGGCACGGTTCTTCGCCTACTTCGAGTACCACCGCCGCACTCCTAACCTAGCCGCCGCCGCCACCGTCAGGCCGCCGCCGCCGCTCTTCTCTGTCCGTCACGGCCGCTACCTTCGTAGCCGCCGCAGCGCCCGTCCACCCCCTTCGGTCTTTGTCCAAGCACCAGCCCGTCGCCAGCGTCACCGTCATCTACCCTGACCACTTCGTCTACTCCGACCACCGTTGGTGACATCGGCCACGCACCGATGGACGCCGCAATCGTCGTCGAGTTCTTCTCTGCTAGCCCTTCCGACTTCTTCGACATGGCGTACAGCTCGTGCAGGTCCCAGTCTACGCATGCCCGGTGCGGGCAACACCGCCGCGTGCCTTCGTCCATGATGTGTCCTCGGACCTGGCAAGCCTGGTGCGGCGCTTCGTCAACTTCGTCTTCGTCAGTCTACGCATGCCCGATGCTGGCAACACCGACGCGTGCCTTCGTCTATGATGTGTCCCCAGGGTTGGCAACCCCGGCGCGACGCGTCGTCAACATCATCTACTTCCTGGCGCACCACTACTTCGACACCACTGCGCCCACGACTAACACGGCGCTTCCTTGTGCCCGCGGCTCCACGGCAACTTCCTCGACAGTGGCTACTCCGACTCGACATCGACCACGGCTCCACCACCCACGCTCTCGGCTACATCGACAAACAGCAAAAAGGGCTACCTCCTGCTTGAGCAACCTCCTCGGTTTCCACTCCAGCCACAACTCTGCGATGCATCGAGCGTTACGACTGTGGGGAGGTGTATCCGTCGGTTTGCCTTCGGATTCTTCTCCAGTCTCACCGTCTGCGTCGCTACCGTTGTGACTACGGGGGATGTTGAGTAACGTGATTGTATAGGAAAGCTAGGATAGCATAGGATATTATTCTACCTTGCCTTATACTCCAAGATGATCATGTAGTCCTATATATATATGCCCACAAGGCTCAAGCAATACATAACGACTATTCCACCAATCCCTCTCTCTCTCTCTTCTAACATGCACACCCGCAAGCATGCCGCATACTCGCATTTGGTCAACCGGGCGATTGAGAGAATCGACTTTATCATTTCTCTGCACGACGACGGAGATATCCTCTAGCCTCCAGCGATCAGAAATGATATTCTTCCTCTTTCTTTAGGATAAATATAAACAAATAAAAAGATAGTGAGCAGGTATGAGGAAAAACATCGATTAAATTATGGAGGCACGAGGACACGCGGAATCTTTCTTTCCCAAGAAACACCGACACGACGAGCGCAGAGTAGAACCGAAGCAACATTTCTCCTGTGCGCGTACGCGATCTGCATTTTCCAGCTTAGACGCTAATTAACGGAGACACATCCGTCATTGAGCCACTACCTTTGACAGTTTGACTCATTTGGATGATGAAACGGAGGGAAAGTTGCCTTCACGTTGCAGAGAGTAGGTTCTACTCTTTTCGTTTCATAGTATAAGAGCGTTTTTGACACCGGACGAAGAAAATAGTTTTTTAATTAAAATTAATTTTTTTCATTAGCAATAACCAATACATCGTTTGTAAGAAATGTTACAATTTCACTAACAGGCTCCTCAAACCAATCCGAAGTCGAAAAAAATCTAGCTAATCTAGCAAGTTCATGTGCTACTTTATTTGCCTCTCTATTACAATGTTCGAATTTAGTCATGATAAAATCACAAGCATAGTGATAGCAGTCATCGAAGATTGCCGCCGCCACTCCCGCTGACTGTCCTCCGTCCTGCATGGTCTCAATCACCTCCATATTGTCAGAGTTGATGATTAGGCGATTACATCCCGCCCTTTGCGCTAAATTTAGCCCAAATTTGAGAGCTAAGGCCTCCGCCATGAGAACATCCGCGCAGTAGTCTATCTCCACCATTTGTCGTCTCTCAAGACTACCCCCATTGTACCCTCCAGCAAGTCATGGTCAAAAGAGGCGTCAACATTGAGTTTCACAAAGCCCCTAGGAGGACATTGCCAACCCCCTTTTTTCATGGACGCCTTGGAAGATGATGCATTTACAAAATTATATGTAAGAGCTATGATCCCATTGAAATCTGAGTCGCATTTTGAGTTAATTCCTTGTGCACTTATTTCTGTCTTTCCCACCATAGATACAAGCTGAGAAAGCTATCATTTCTCGAACATTTTTGTACCCCATAATGTGCAGATCTTGATCTGGAAGGAGTAGTAGGTATTTCATTGTTGCCTCTCCAGCACGATCAATCTCACAAGCTCTCTCAATAATCATATCCAACCCTAGCCTTTTCCAAACCTCCTTGGCTTTTCTACATAGGAAAAGCAAGTGCTTCGTATCTTCTACACCTTGAGAGCAGGTAGGGCAAGATCTTCATGTGTCTATTAGTGATTGTTACCCGACATGGTAGAGTGCCATGTAGTGTCCGCCATAAAAAAATTGACTTTAGCCGGACAAGATAACTTCCATATCTGACACCATATAGGGTTACGTGTGCTCCGTCCCATCCCGTTGGAATATTTTAGTTTGCTATCATATTGATAGTTCCACTCCACAGAGTAAGCAGACCGTACCGAAAACATACCATTTTTCGTATAACTTCAGTCTTCAGGCAATAAAATATGTCATATTATGTTACGAAATTGGGATTGAAAGAATCCTTTGTGCGTCAATTGTCTACATAGTTTGTCTAATTAGGTCTTCATCCCAATTATTGGAGACTGGGTCAATCAAATCTACGGCTTTTGATAACAAATGCTCCCACTAGGGGTCTCCTAGTGGCACAATTTGGGATCCAAGCATCTTCCCAAATATTGATGTTATGTCCATCCCCCACTCGCCGAATATAACCTCGCTTGAGAGTAGTGATGCCTGCCATAATGCTTTTCCAGATGAATGAAGCACCATGCTTTGGTTTGGTGTTCATCAAATCACCATTAGGATAGTACTTGGCCCTTAGAATAGTAGCACACAAGGAGTCAGGATTATCAAAGAGACGCCATACCTGTTTTGCAAGCAAAGCTAGGTTGAAACAGTGAATGTCACGGAATCCCATTCCTCGGTTCAATGCATCCTCTTCTGGTTCTCCTCATCTCCCCACCAGAAATGCGCCATCTTGTCAATGATTCCTTTAGAAACTTTTTTAGGAATTTCAAAGACCGACATTGCATAGGTAGGTATGGCTTGGATCACCGCCTTTAATAGGATCTCCTTTACGCCAAATAGTCCATCGTCACAATTCATGTCAATAGGGTCACATCCCAAAAATGCATTCCACATTCGGATACATCAAATTAGAAACCTAAAATCCATATTATTACACGCAATGCAGCGATCTTTGAGCGAAACTTCGTCCGATTCCGCTCCCTGCTCGCTTGGCTCTGCCCTGGCCATGTCCGGTGGCCGGCTGCGCTCTTCAAAGTGTTGGTCCGATCGTCGGCAAGGTAGAATATGTTGGAAATATGACCAATTTACCGAATGATTTTATTAACAGAAATACTAGATAAAGCATGACTAAAATAGCGAATATAAAGCAAGTCATGCAATCTGACAGAGAGAAGGTAAACATCGTCTGCATATATGAACTTGAGCTAAACTCATCTAGAACACACACTAGATGAAGTTGCTTATACGACATAGAACCTAATATACGTAGGGCAGAAACTAGAGCCAAGAACTGTAGCAGGACTTCTAACAGAAAGGAGAAGAACACGTACAGCACAGTAGAAGCAGAAGCGCTAGACTTGGGGTCGGTGTCCTCGCCTGCCATGTCGTTGAGGAGGTCGTGGACGTCAGGGAAGAAGTCGTCGTCGGGGAAGTAGTCGGCGGCGACCGGATCGTTCGTCATGAAGCAGCCAGTAGTCGCGCTGAGCGCTCCCCAAAAACCTTATCACCCTTCTCCCGTACAGGACTCAAAAGGTGCGGTCTCGGAGGCCTACTGTCCCGACGTGCGGTGCACGCCGCAAGCCGGGATGAGGAAGAATGTAGCAGCAGCGCAGTGTTCAGGAACTTGTGGCGAGAGGAGGAAGAGATTCTGGTGCGTCTCTCTGGGAGGAACGACCTCCCTATTATAGGCGCAAGAGAAGAAGGCGAGACGCTGCGCTAGGAGCTGAAGAGAACGAGGGAGACGAAACGAACAGGCAGCAGGCGAAGAGGTGCACCATTTGTATTCAATCTCCACTACAGCAAAACATTTCAGCTTTCGCGTGCCCTTTCGTATACCCGTAGTGCGTGGCAAAATTTACATCGGCTCGGCTCATTCCCGCAACCCGCGGCACGTCGTGACGAGGCATGGCGTGGCGTGGCGTGGCGGGCAGCGGAGGAGGAGCGCGCGTGGATGTCCCTCTTGTTCTCATGCTCATACAAGTGGGGAAGGAGCCTCCCTTATAAAGAGGTCCAACTCCCTCTAAACTAGCAAGGTGGGACTAAACTTTAGTTCCACCTCTTGCCTTGCACGAGTGGGCTGGGTGGGCCTCTAGGATTTATTAGGAATTTCTGAAACTGCTATTGGGCTAGGCCCAGATAGACAAAAATTCCAGCAATCCCCCACCAGATCCTAGAGGCACACAAAATTTGCCTTTGGTTCCAAAACACTGTTTTTTATACCGGTACTGCAGTGGAGACTGTTAAGTTGAACTTCCACCTAGAACTCTATGCTACACTAGTAAGCAACTTGAACAGTGGACTGGGCCTTGAACTGCAAGTTTTCTGCTAATCTAGCTTCACATAAAGCCTTGACCGATACGTGGCTACCGTGGGTCTTCCCCGCGGGTGGAGCTTATGCGTCATACTCCATGACCTTTCATGAGTTTACTAGAGAGAACCCTACTCTCATAGATTGCGACGTTTAACAATCAGACTCATATAGGTGCGTTCTTCAAAAGATGTTCTGCAGGACAACATCTCTGCTTCAAAGAGCCACTTAGAAAACATTAAGATATACATCAACTTGCCATGCAGATTAGGAGAGTATTGCATCTTCATGGAGTGGTATTTTAACAGTAAGGATACTCTCCTCCCAGTTGACCAACAGCTTGTCTTCCACATCTAATTCACGGGATCTCCGATCACAAAGAATAGGTTACCACTGTGAACAACTCATATTGTGGGTCTCATACCCATCTCCCTCGATGCATTATCTATCACATTACGTGATAGACCCTTAGTAAAAGGATCTGCCACATTTTTAGACGTTTGGATATAATCCAATGCAATAACTCCGGAGTTTTTCATTTTTCTGACAGACTTTAACCTTCTCTGAACGTGTCTTGATGACTTCATGTTATCCTTTGAGCTGCTCACTTTCGTGATCACAGTTTGATTGTCGCAGTTCATAAGGACACCCGGTACAGGTTTCTCAACAATCGGCAAGTCATTCAAGAGCCGACGAAGCCAATCTGCTTTGACCGTAGTTGTATCTAGTGCTGTGAGTTCTGCTTCCATTGTTGACCTCGTTAAGATGGTCTTCTTGCAAGACTTCCAAGAAACAGCGCCACCTCCATGAGTGAATACATAACCGCTCGTGGCCTTTATCTCATCAGCATCTGAGATCCAGTTTGAGTCACTATACCCTTCAAGCACCTTTGGATGCCCAGTGTAGTGTTCCATAATTCGCAGTGCCTTTCAAATAACGCAAAACTCTCTCTAGAGCTTTCCAATGCACATCTCCTGGTTTTGAAACAAACCGACTCAGTTTGCTAAGAGCAAAAGAGATGTCAAGTCTTGTAGCACTTGCTAAGTACATAAGCGAGCCAATAATCTGACAATACTTCAATTGATCTCTAGCAATTCTTCGATTCTTTCGAAGCAGCACGCTAGCATCATATGGTGTTGGAGAGGGCTTGTGTCACAACCTAGCTAGTCATGCATTAGAGTGTTGCATCATGTTTACTCTTTCATCAGAAACTTGAAATGGGGATGACAGAACCCCCAGTCCCCTCTGAAACCAACTAGGGTTACTAAAATAATTTTTCAATGAACCTGAAATGCCCTTCTAAAATGCCCATCATTTTTGTCTTGGTTCAGAACCTCTGCCAAAAATGGTGCACATTTTCCTAGGCCATCCTAGGGTTTTTGAATTAAATCATAAATATTTGAATTTGGGCATTTAAAATAATATAAAATATTTAAATGCTCAAATATCTCCAAACTAAAATGTTTCATGTTGGAAATAATCCAACTATGGGCCAGGAATAGTTTGGTGATTTTTGAACTACCCTAGGTATTTTATTTAATTCAACAAAGTTGCAGAAGTATTAGAAAAACAGAAAACAGAAGAAAATGAAAAAAACTTACCTGGCGCCTGCCCCGGCCCACCTGCCGGCCCAGCCCAGCACCGCTCCAGCGAGCTGCTTGCCGGCCAGGCAGGCAGGCAGGTGCCCGACGGCGACCGCGGCGTGCGCCACGCACCTGCTCGCCGCCTCGCCGCTCCCCTCGCCAGGTGACGTCGAGGATCGGCCTCTCTCTCTCCCCCGAACCCCCCAGACACCCCCTCTCCTCTCCAGCTCCTCCCCCTCGCACGCCCCAGCCATGGCCGACGCCATCGCCGCCACCCCCTCGCCGTAGCCACGCCCTCCGACCACCCCACGCCGTCTCACCGTGTCCAGGAGCTCCGCCGCTGTCCACTTCATCGAGCAGCCGAGCCCCGAGCGCTCGCAACGCCCGAGACCACCGCACCGACCTCGCCCGAGCTCACCGTCGCCGGAGATCCCCTTCAACGCCGTCGTCGCTCCGGTCCATCTCCGGCCGCACCAAGAACTCCGTCGCACTCACTGTGAGCTTAGCCATCTTCCCCTCCCTTCCGTTCTTGCTCCCGAGCCGTGTAGCAACCTCCCGGAGCTCAACCGCACCCACCGCCGTGGAGCTCGTCGCCGATGTGCTCCCGGTCATCCTCCGGCCACAAGATGGTGTCCATCTTACTCACCAAGTTCCGCAGCACCTAGCTAGCTACTCCACGAGCCTCACCGAACCCTCTAGCGCCAAGTTCACCTCCGACCGAACCCCGGTGGCCGCCAAAGTCGTCGCCGGCGCCAACTCCGGCCATCCCGACCTCAACGGACTCCGCCAAGAGCTGCGGTTTGTCCTCAGCTTCCCTCCGGTGGTCTCCGCGGCCCATTTGGTGGCCGAAATGGCCAAAACCACTTCCGCCGCCGCGTCGGGCTCGCCGGCGGCTAAACGCCGGTGCAGCCGACCCGGGTTTGACCACGGGTGGGCCCTGGTTGACTCCCCTGAGTCAATGACAGGTGGGGCCCAGCCCTGTTAATTAAACAGGATTAGTTTTAATTAAGTTTTAATTAAAATAATCACCCTGACATGCGGGACCCACTGTCAGGTTTGACCTGGACCAGTTCCGTTGACCTGCTGACGTCACACTGACGTCAGGCTGACGCAGTAATTGATTTTCTGGATTTAATTTAAATCAGGAAATTCCAGAATATTATTTAAACTTCAAAAATTCATAACTTTTATTCTGTAACTCCAAATTGGACAAATTATATATGAAAAATGATCAGAAAAATCCAATGTACCCATCTGTACTATTTTCATGCATGATCAAACAAGTTAAATTGATGTTTTAAGCAGAACAAGGAAAAGCACTTTAAAGGGCCATATTTGAATTTGAAATTTGAATCCTTGATTCAAATTTGCTCAAACCCTTCTGGTTTTAGTTGCATTAGCCCAATACACTCATTTTGCCATGTCTCATGCATGCATCATATTGTTGCATACTGTTTGGTAATGTTTGTGTATCGGTGCTCTCTGCGGCAGGTTCTGTCTCCGAGGAGTACCGTGATTACCCTAACGAAGACCCGTATCAGTGCATCGAACCATCAGGCAAGCAACCAACCATTTGATCATATCGATACAATCCCATGTTCTCGCTCCTGCTCTCTTTTACTGCATTAAGACAACGCGATTCAAACTGCTGTGTGCTACGGTAGTTGAACCCATTTCCTCTGCATGACCTGTCATTGCCACAGTAACTAGATGAAACTCACTAGCATGTGTAGGAGTTGATTGAGCCACATGTATGTGTTGTTCCTACCTTGCTATGCCTGCTACGCTTAGAGTCGTGTCAGGTCTGGTTCATCTGGGTGATGGGCTGGAGTGAAATGATCATGTCGGTAATAAGAGTGGTGTGGTGAACACGATTTGGTAAAGGTATCGATGAGAGGCCATGTAGGAGTACATGGTGGGTTGTTTCATTGAAGCCGACCTTAAGCACTGAGATCTGTATGCGTGATTTAAGATACAGCTACTACCATGCATTGGGCCCTGAAATATGACCCCGCTCGACTTCTTATTCACCCTAGCTCTCTGTCCAGGAGTTGCAAGTAGTTTCTGGTGTTTGTAGCCTACTGGAGGCCGTGGACAGCGCTGACCGTAGGGGTGGGCTGTGATGCGGTAGGTACGTGGCCGGGTGTACCGAATACCCGTTAGGTATCTCGGGAACCCTGTTCACATCGTTCGGGGCCGTATGGGAAACCCCGGCCGGACTCCCTGCGGATGGAACCTGAATAGGCGATAAACCTGGACTAGAGGCTTAAGTGTTTAGGTAGGTCGTGGTCTACACCCACGTCGGCTTTCGCTTGAAGTCTGCCGAGCACATGTCGAGTGCAGACGCTAAGTGGTGGAAACATGTATGAAGAAGTACACCCCTGCAGGGTTATCATAATCTATTCGAATAGCCGCGTCCGCGGTAAAGGACTACTTGGTTACCTATACAGTTCATAGACAAGTAAAATGGAAACTGTTAAAAGCCTCAAGATAAGTGTGAGTGCCGAGGATGGCTCTTCCGTAGGAAGACGGAGGTGGATCCTCGGTAGTGTATTGAAGTGGTGAGTAGTGGACTCGTGTGCGCAAAACCATTTCAAGTTGGAGTATCGTAGGATAGCCTAGCCAAGAGTCAAAGCTGGCTTGCTGCAATAACTCCACCAACCCTTCTTGATACTAAGCATGTATGTAGGATCTGATGTAAGTCTTGCTGAGTACCTTTGTACTCATGTTGCTATAATTTACATTTTTACAGAAGACGCTGCAACCCCTTCTGATGGGTTCTATGTAGACGTTGACATCAACGAGTAGGATAAAGACCCAGGTGGTGACCCTGAGCTTGTGAAGGACCACGTAGTATAGCAGAGGCTTTCCAAGCCTCTTTTATTTTATTAGTTGTCTGTACTCAGACAAGTTACTTCCGCTGCTGGTTTGTATGATTGTATGACTTGTATGTTGGGTCGTGAGACCCGTACCTTTGTGTATGTTATGTATGGCTCCCTGAGCCTTAAATAAAGTACTTGTGTCGTAGAGTCATGTTGTGATGCTTCGTTGTATTTGCACATATCGAGCATATTGTGTGTATGATTGAAATGCTTGGTATGTGTGGGATCTGACTATCTAGTTGTTTATCTTTAGTAGCCTCTCTTACCGGGAAATGTCTCCTAGTGTTACCGCTGAGCCATGGTAGCTTGCTACTGCTCTGGAACACTTAGGCTGGCCGGCATGTGTCCTTCTTCGTTCCTGTGTCTGTCCCTTCGGGGAAATGTCACGCTTTGAGTACCGGAGCCCTGTTAGCCCGCTACAGCCCGGTTTACCGGAGTCCTGCTAGCCCAGTGCTACAGCCCGGACCCACTTGCTGATGACCGACACGTTCGAAGCTGGGTCATGGATGCATGTCCCTGTAAGTCTGTGCCACTTTGGGTTTACGACTAGTCATGTCAGCCCGGGCTCTTTATCATATGGATGCTAGCGACACTATCATATACGTGAGCCAAAAGACGCAAACGGTCCCGGGAAAAGGTAAGACGACACCCGTGGGGATACCGTGCGTGAGGCCGCAAAGTGATATGAGGTGTTACCAGCTAGATCGATGTGACATCGAGTCGGGGTCCTGACAGCGTTGGCATCAGAGCCGGACTGCCTGTAGGTTCTCCAAGCCAAACTGGTCGATGTTGAGTCTAGAAATTCTTTAGTTATATGTAGGGGAATTGTTTGTGGGATGGAACGTAAGGCTCTTTTTACTCCTTTATCTTATGGCATTCTGATCTGAGTCAGTCCATTCTTCCACCGGGGGTTAAGGAATTAGGATCTGTTCTCTCTATCAGGATCACGAGTTACTAATCAGTAGTACCTTATAAGTTTGATGGTTACCAGCCTAGTTCAGTTCTACTACCACATTATGTTGCCAGAATGGTTTCAGAACTTTGATATGATGATGATGAGTGTGTACGAAATCCTTTGTCAAATGTCTCAAATCCTTTTGAGCATTTACAGCTGTCATGCTGCCGAAATTTTGCTAGAAATTCTAATGCCTTTGCATTATGATTGTGCTTTCAGATGGCCACTCGTGACCTCAATCAAGTGGTTCGCCTGACTCGATGCCTAGATGTGCCCGGCCATACTGCCAAGTTGGTCCGGGTAATGACTGAGGCTGGATACCGCTGGTATCCCGAGTACACGGTCGAAGAGCAATTCCGAGATTTTAATCAAAGCCAGTATCTCTGCACTGTCAGGATATTTCCATCTTATCCTGGATCCACCAAGCCTCTTCACTGCTCTTATGGACTCGGGGTTACCATTGAGATGGCTGTGCAGGACGCCGCCTACTCTATGATGACCATTATGCGAGTCAGATCTGGGTTATTTCGGGACTCTGATTTCCGGTATATGCCAGGATCACTTCCGGGAGCACAAGGGTATCTCCAGGCTATCTATGCTGACCCCACTCAGGAGGATTCACGGACTCGCACCACTGCTGAGATGCTCGAGGATAAGGACCGTGAAAATCGGGCCTTAAGGCTAGAGCTCTTCAACACCCGTGCTGACCACTGGGCCACTTTGACTCGGTTCGCACCGGCGGTGCAAGCTGGATATTCAGATATGCGCGATCTCTATCCTGTGAGATCTGCTATGCCAGACGTGATGGTTTGGCGTGATGTAGGAGGCATCACCCCACCTCGCGGTCCCCGCAGGCCACCGTTTGTTGGTCCAAGGCCTCATCCTAGCCCCTATGGTCCACAAGCTCCGCGAGACCGTCTGTTTCCAGATGATCATGTTGAGCTTCCAGGCTATGGAGGTGACTTCTACGAGGACTACTACGGATCGGTCTGAGTTAGTGGTTGTATCACTAGTTCGCACTAGCTGTGTCGTCTATCGTCCCGCGTGACTCGTGGGATATGACCTAGTTTGTACTCCTTTCGGAGGTGTAGAAAAATAATGTATAGGAGCTTGGAATGCCTCCGATGAGATGTAATCCTCTTTTCACCGTAATAGTACTTTGTTTGGTCTTGTACTAAACCCTGTATGGTGTGTATGATGATGGAATAAAAGAAGCAGTTTCTGTATCTACCATGTCATACGGATGATCATCTTGCATTCCGAGTTATTTCTTACATTATGAATCCTATGTCGGAATTTTACCATCCTGACTAAATCATTGTCTTGTTTACCTAGGATGGTCAACACGCGCGCTAACCCTGCTTCTCAAGAGCAGGCCGAAGGCAGTGAAGCCAGGGATGCAAATCTGCCTCATCCTCCTTCACTAGCCGAGGTCATGATGGAAGCTGAGAGAAACAAGCGGGAGACAAACCGTTTGTTGGAGCGTATTGAACAGAATACAGCACACCATCAGAGGGCTAACGTGGTGTCACTCAGTGATTTTATCAAGTTGCATCCACCCACGTTCCACCACTCCGTCGAGCCCCTCGACGCTGATGACTGGCTTCGCAGTATCTCTCACAAACTGCGTTCCGCGCTGGTAGCGGAGGCTGACAAGGTCACCTTTGCTGCATATCATCTTGAAGGCCCCGCCAGTCTATGGTGGGAGAATTATGGAGCTATGCGCCCAGCGGGCCATTGTCACTACTTGGGCTGAATTCAGCGAGGCTTTCCGTGAACATCACATTCCGGAGGGTCTCATGGACCGTAAACGTGAAGAATTTTGCAGTTTCACCCAAGGCCGACTTTCTGTGGATGCTTACAGCAGGGAGTTTGGTAATCTCGCACGATATGCAACCGAGGAAGTGTCTACCGATGCCAAGAAGCAAGCAAGGTTCCGTAAGGGCCTTAGTCCTGAGCTTCGCCGTGACCTCCGTCTGCATGAGTGCACATCTTTTTCGAAACTTGTCAACAAAGCCATCAGTGCCGAAACTGGTCAGACTAACTATGACGCAACACGCAAGCATGGACGTGACACGGGTTCCTCATCCGGTGCTGGTCCTCAGAAGCGCCGCGTGTGGGTACCCAACACCGCCCTGCCACCCAGGTTCACACCGAGGCCATCTTTCCAGGCGCCTCGCCCCGTTCAACAGTCTGCTCCAGCCAAGCCCTATGGGGGTCCAACTAACAATGCTCCTCCATGTACCAGTTCCGTGACTTGTTTCAAGTGTGGGGAATCTGGTCATTATATGCGTGAATGCCCCCAGACCAACCCCAATCAATCTGCTAAAGCTGTTGGCCGTGGCAAGCCGACAGGAAAAGTATTCCACGCCAAGCCGGTCACCGCTTCACGTGGCCATGTCAACTGTGTCTCTGCCGAAGAAGCTCAAGAGGATCCCAACGTCGTTCTCGGTACACTTCTTGTTAACTGCCACCCGGCATCTGTTCTTTTCGATACAGGAGCCTCTCATTCTTTTATATCCGAAAGTTATGCTCGATTGCATAACGTTGCATTCTGTGACATGCCATCCACTATGGAAATCTCTACCCCTGGTTCTAGATGGCAGACCTCTAGGGTAAGCTATGGAAATGAGATCCAAGTCGACAGACTTGTTTTCCTCGCGTCTTTGATAGCCCTTAAATCTTCAGATATTAATATCATTCTGGGTATGGACTGGATGTCGGCTCATCATGCCCAAATCGATTGCTTCTCTAGGACTGTTCAACTCACCCATCCTTCGGGAAAGATAGTCAATGTCTTGACCCGAATAGCCAAGCGACAATTATATTCTCTTAACGCCAGCCCTTTGCCAGACCTTGAGGACGTTCCGGTAGTCCGTGACTTCCCGGATGTCTTTCCAGAGGAATTGCCAGGTGTTCCACCTGACAGGGATGTTGAGTTTGTAATAGACCTCATTCCAGGAACCGTTCCGATTGCTAGAAGGCCTTATAAGATGGCACCCCTAGAACTAGCCGAGCTTAAGAAACAACTCGATGAGTCCTTGAAAAAGGGTTTCATCCGACCTAGTTCATCTCCGTGGGCTTGCCCCGTCCTATTCGTCAAGAAGAAGGATGGTACGGACCGGATGGTTGTAGATTACCGACCTGTCAATTTGGTCACAATCAAGAACAAATACCCGCTTCCCAGGATCAACGACCTGTATGATCAGCTCGCTGGATCCTCAGTATTCTCCAAGATGGATTTGAGGTTGGGCTACCATCAAATCAAAATCAGAAACGGGGACATTCCTAAAACGGCCTTTGTCACTCGTTATGGCCAATACGAGTACACCGTCATGTCCTTCGGTTTAACCAACGCTCCAGCCACCTTTTCTCGGTTAATGAACTCAATCTTCATGGAGTATTTGGATAAATTCGTCGTGGTTTACCTCGATGATATACTCATCTACTCCAAGAACGAGGAAGAACATGCCGAACATCTAAGGCTAGTGTTGCAGAAACTTCGAGAGCATCGCCTTTATGCCAAATTTTCTAAATGTGAATTCTGGTTGTCAGAAGTGACCTATCTGGGTCATGTAATATCTGGTAAAGGTATTGCTGTTAACCCTGAGCGAGTTCAAGCCGTCCTTAATTGGACTCCACCTGAATCGGTCAAGCAAGTTCGGAGTTTTCTAGGCTTAGCGAGCTATTGCCGTCGCTTTGTCGAAAACTTCTCCAAAGTTGCTAAACCTTTAACCGAACTCCTCAAGAAAGATAAAAAGTTCGAATGGACTCCACAATGTGAGCACAGCTTTCAGGAACTGAAAAGACACCTGACTTCTGCTCCCGTACTGGTACCGCCAGACTTCTCCAAGAACTTTGTTATCTACTGCGACGCTTCGCGACAAGGACTAGGTTGCATTCTCATGCAAGATCGACACGTAATTGCCTACGCTTCACGGCAATTGCACCCACATGAGGAGAACTATCCTACTCATGATCTAGAGCTTGCAGCCGTAGTCTATGCACTTAAGACCTGGCGACATTACCTCCTCGGTAATCGTTGCGAAATATTCACTGATCACCAAAGTCTGAAGTACATCTTCACCCAACCGGATCTGAACCTCAGCAAAGACGTTGGGTTGAATTGATCACCGACTTCGACTTAGGAATAACCTACACCCCAGGGAAAGCCAACGTCATGGCTGATGCGCTAAGTCGTAAATCCTATTGTAACAATCTGATGTTACAACAAAGTCAACCGCTTCTCCATGAGGAATTTCGGAAGCTTAACCTTCACATTGTTCCTCAAGGATTTCTCTCCACCTTGGTGGCGAAACCTACTCTTACGGATCAAATCATTGCTGCCCAGAAGCGAGATAAGGGAATAGCTAAGATCAAGGAGAACATTGCTAGCGGAGGTGCTAGTTGTTTCTCCACAAATGACCATGGTGTTGTGTACTTTGAGAACCGTCTAGTGGTTCCCAAGAACCAGCATCTACGGCAGTTGATCCTTAAGGAGGCTCATGAATCTCCTCTCACTATTCATCCCGGTAGTACTAAGATGTATCAGGACCTACGCCAGAGGTTCTGGTGGACTAGGATGAAGAGAGAAATTGCTCAGTATATTGCTAACTGCGACGTCTGTCGTCGTGTAAAAGCAGAGCATCAACGGCCTGCTGGCACCCTTCAACCCTTAGCTATTCCTGAATGGAAATGGGATAAAATTGGTATGGATTTCATTACCGGTTTTCCCAGGACCAAGAGAGGGAATAATGCTATTTTCGTCGTGGTCGATCGTCTTTCCAAAGTAGCCCATTTCTTATCTGTTCGTGAGAGTATAACCGCTAGTCAGCTGGCAGACTTATACATCTCCCGAATAGTGTCCCTTCATGGTGTTCCTTTGGAAATTAACTCGGATCGAGGAAGTCTTTTCACCTCTCGATTTTGGGAAAGTTTCCAAAATGCTATGGGAACCCGTCTTTCCTTTAGCACCGCTTTCCACCCTCAGTCGAGTGGTCAAGTGGAACGCGTCAACCAAATTCTAGAAGACATGCTTCGAGCCTCTGTTATCTCATTCGGAATGGACTGGGAGAAGTGCCTTCCATTTGCCGAATTCGCTTACAACAACAGCTATCAATCTAGCTTGGGTAAAGCCCCTTTTGAAGTTCTCTATGGACGACGATGTCGAACACCCCTTAACTGGTCAGAGACCGGGGAAAGACAATTCTTTGGCCCGGATATGATTCAGGAAGCAGAAGAACAAGTTCGCATCGTTCGTGAAAAGTTGAAAACAGCCCAATCTCGTCAAAAGAGTCAATATGACCGAAAACATAAGGCTATGACTTTCGAGGTTGACGAGAAGGCTTATCTTCGGGTCACCCCTCTGAAGGGAACCCATCGTTTCGGTATCAAAGGCAAATTGGCTCCTCGTTACATTGGACCTTTTCGCATTCTTGCCAAACGAGGAGAAGTTGCCTACCAGTTGGAACTACCTCCGCACCTCTCCAGGGTCCACGATGTCTTCCACGTTTCTCAACTCAGGCGTTGCTTCTCGGATCCTATCCGTGAAGTGGACCATGAAACGCTTGATCTCCAGGATAATCTTACATATCGAGAGTACCCCATTCGTATCCTCGATCAGGCCGAGCGTACCACTCGACGCCAGAACATCAAGTTCCTCAAAGTTCAATGGTCGCACCATTCTGAGGATGAAGCAACTTGGGAAAGGGAGGATCGTCTTCGACTCGAGTACCCCGCTTTCTTCCCGGAGGAACCCAAATCTCGGGACGAGATTCTTTTGAGTGGGGGTGAGTTGTCACAACCTAGCTAGTCATGCATTAGAGTGTTGCATCATGTTTACTCTTTCATCAGAAACTTGAAATGGGGATGACAGAACCCCCAGTCCCCTCTGAAACCAACTAGGGTTACTAAAATAATTTTTCAATGAACCTGAAATGCCCTTCTAAAATGCCCATCATTTTTTGTCTTGGTTCAGAACCTCTGCCAAAAATGGTGCACATTTTCCTAGGCCATCCTAGGGTTTTTGAATTAAATCATAAATATTTGAATTTGGGCATTTAAAATAATATAAAATATTTAAATGCTCAAATATCTCCAAACTAAAATGTTTCATGTTGGAAATAATCCAACTATGGGCCAGGAATAGTTTGGTGATTTTTGAACTAGCCTAGGTATTTTATTTAATTCAACAAGTTGCAGAAGTATTAGAAAAACAGAAAACAGAAGAAAATGAAAAAAACTTACCTGGCGCCTGCCCCGGCCCACCTGCCGGCCCAGCCCAGCACCGCTCCAGCGAGCTGCTTGCCGGCCAGGCAGGCAGGCAGGTGCCCGACGGCGACCGCGGCGTGCGCCACGCACCTGCTCGCCGCCTCGCCGCTCCCCTCGCCAGGTGACGTCGAGGATCGGTCTCTCTCTCTCCCCCGAACCCCCCAGACACCCCCTCTCCTCTCCAGCTCCTCCCCCTCGCACGCCCCAGCCATGGCCGACGCCATCGCCGCCACCCCCTCGCCGTAGCCACGCCCTCCGACCACCCCACGCCGTCTCACCGTGTCCAGGAGCTCCGCCGCTGTCCACTTCATCGAGCAGCCGAGCCCCGAGCGCTCGCAACGCCCGAGACCACCGCACCGACCTCGCCCGAGCTCACCGTCGCCGGAGATCCCCTTCAACGCCGTCGTCGCTCCGGTCCATCTCCGGCCGCACCAAGAACTCCGTCGCACTCACTGTGAGCTTAGCCATCTTCCCCTCCCTTCCGTTCTTGCTCCCGAGCCATGTAGCAACCTCCCGGAGCTCAACCGCACCCACCGCCGTGGAGCTCGTCGCCGACGTGCTCCCGGTCATCCTCCGGCCACAAGATGGTGTCCATCTTACTCACCAAGTTCCGCAGCACCTAGCTAGCTACTCCACGAGCCTCACCGAACCCTCTAGCGCCAAGTTCACCTCCGACCGAACCCCGGTGGCCGCCAAAGTCGTCGCCGGCGCCAACTCCGGCCACCCCGACCCCAACGGACTCCGCCAAGAGCTGCGGTTTGTCCTCAGCTCCACTCCGGTGGTCTCCGCGGCCCATTTGGTGGCCGAAATGGCCAAAACCACTTCCGCCGCCGCGTCGGGCTCGCCGGCGGCTAAACGCCGGTGCAGCCGACCCGGGTTTGACCACGGGTGGGCCCTGGTTGACTCCCCTGAGTCAATGACAGGTGGGGCCCAGCCCTGTTAATTAAACAGGATTAGTTTTTAATTAAGTTTTAATTAAAATAATCACCCTGACATGCGGGACCCACTGTCAGGTTTGACCTGGACCAGTTCCGTTGACCTGCTGACGTCACACTGACGTCAGGCTGACGCAGTAATTGATTTTCTGGATTTAATTTAAATCAGGAAATTCCAGAATATTATTTAAATTTCAAAAATTCATAACTTTTATTCTGTAACTCCAAATTGGACAAATTATATATGAAAAATGATCAGAAAAATCCAATCTACCCATCTGTACTATTTTCATGCATGATCAAACAAGTTAAATTGATGTTTTAAGCAGAACAAGGAAAAGCACTTTAAAGGGCCATATTTGAATTTGAAATTTGAATCCTTGATTCAAATTTGCTCAAACCCTTCTGGTTTTAGTTGCATTAGCCCAATACACTCATTTTGCCATGTCTCATGCATGCATCATATTGTTGCATGCTGTTTGGTAATGTTTGTGTATCGGTGCTCTCTGCGGCAGGTTCTGTCTCCGAGGAGTACCGTGATTACCCTAACGAAGACCCGTATCAGTGCATCGAACCATCAGGCAAGCAACCAACCATTTGATCATATCGATACAATCCCATGTTCTCGCTCCTGCTCTCTTTTACTGCATTAAGACAACGCGATTCAAACTGCTGTGTGCTACGGTAGTTGAACCCATTTCCTCTGCATGACCTGTCATTGCCACAGTAACTAGATGAAACTCACTAGCATGTGTAGGAGTTGATTGAGCCATATGTATGTGTTGTTCCTACCTTGCTATGCCTGCTACGCTTAGAGTCGTGTCAGGTCTGGTTCATCTGGGTGATGGGCTGGAGTGAAATGATCATGTCGGTAATAAGAGTGGTGTGGTGAACACGATTTGGTAAAGGTATCGATGAGAGGCCATGTAGGAGTACATGGTGGGTTGTTTCATTGAAGCCAACCTTAAGCACTGAGATCTGTATGCGTGATTTAAGATACAGCTACTACCATGCATTGGGCCCTGAAATATGACCCCGCTCGACTTCTTATTCACCCTAGCTCTCTGTCCAGGAGTTGCAAGTAGTTTCTGGTGTTTGTAGCCTACTGGAGGCCGTGGACAGCGCTGACCGTAGGGGTGGGCTGTGATGCGGTAGGTACGTGGCCGGGTGTACCGAATACCCGTTAGGTATCTCGGGAACCCTGTTCACATCGTTCGGGGCCGTATGGGAAACCTCGGCCGGACTCCCTGCGGATGGAACCTGAATAGGCGATAAACCTGGACTAGAGGCTTAAGTGTTTAGGTAGGTCGTGGTCTACACCCACGTCGGCTTTCGCTTGAAGTCTGCCGAGCACATGTCGTGTGCAGACGCTAAGTGGTGGAAACATGTATGAAGAAGTACACCCCTGCAGGTTTATCATAATCTATTCGAATAGCCGCGTCCGCGGTAAAGGACTACTTGGTTGCCTATACAGTTCATAGACAAGTAAATGGGAACTACTAAAAGCCTCAAGATAAGAGTGAGTGTCGAGGATGGCTCTTCCGTAGGAAGACGGAGGTGGATCCTCGGTAGTGTATTGAAGTGGTGAGTAGTGGACTCGTGTGCGCAAAACCATTTCAAGTTGGAGTATCGTAGGATAGTCTAGCCAAGAGTCAAAGCTGGCTTGCTGCAATAACTCCACCAACCCTTCTTGATAATATGCATGTATGTAGGATCTGATGTAAGTCTTGCTGAGTACCTTTGTACTCATGTTGCTATAATCTACATTTTTACAGAAGACGCTGCAACCCCTTCTGATGGGTTCTATGTAGACATTGACATCAACGAGTAGGCTAAAGGCCCAGGTGGTGACCCTGAGCTTGTGAAGGACCTTGTAGTATAGCTAGGCTTTCCAAGCCTCTTTTATTTTACTAGTTGTCTGTACTCAGACAAGTTACTTCCGCTGCTAGTTTGTATGACTGTATGACTTGTATGTTGGGTCGTGAGACCCGTACCTTTGTGTATGTTATGTATGGCTCCCTGAGCCTTAAATAAAGTACTTGTGTCGTAGAGTCATGTTGTGATGCTTCGTTGTATTTGCACATATCGAGCATATTGTGTGTATGATTGAAATGCTTGGTATGTGTGGGATCTGACTATCTAGTTGTTTATCTTTAGTAGCCTCTCTTACCGGGAAATGTCTCCTAGTGTTACCGCTGAGCCATGGTAGCTTGCTACTGCTCTGGAACACTTAGGCTGGCCGGCATGTGTCCTTCTTCGTTCCTGTGTCTGTCCCTTCGGGGAAATGTCACGCTTTGAGTACCGGAGCCCTGTTAGCCCGCTACAGCCCGGTTTACCGGAGTCCTGCTAGCCCAGTGCTACAGCCCAGACCCACTTGCTGATGACCGACACGTTCGAAGCTGGGTCATGGATGCCTGTCCCTGTAAGTCTGTGCCACTTTGGGTTTACGACTAGTCATGTCAGCCCGGGCTCTTTATCATATGGATGCTAGCGACACTATCATATACGTGAGCCAAAAGACGCAAACGGTCCCGGGAAAAGGTAAGACGACACCCGTGGGGATACCGTGCGTGAGGCCACAAAGTGATATGAGGTGTTACCAGCTAGATCGATGTGACATCGAGTCGGGGTCCTGACAGCTTGCAGTCACTATAGCCAAAGCGACTCAAGATCTTTTCCACATAGTGAGATTGAAGCAATGTAATCCCACCATCATCGTCTCTCAACAACTTGATGTTCAGAATGACATCAGCCACTCCTAAATCCTTCATCTCAAAACAGCGAGATAGGAAATCCCTGGCCTCCTTAATAATATTCAGATTTGTTCCGAAAATCAGTATGTCATCAACATACAAGCAAAGCATAACTCCCTCGCCCCCACCATGGTGATAGTACACACATTTATCAGCTTCATTCACAACAAAGCCTGCAGCTGTTAAAGTTCTTTCGAACTTCTCATGCCACTGTTTGGGTGCTTGCTTGAGTCCATACAAAGACTTCAGCAACTTGCACACTTTCCCTTCCTGACCATCTATTACAAACCCATCTGGTTGTTCCATATAAATTTCCTCATCCAACTCTCCATTTAGGAAAGTAGTCTTAACATTCATTTGATGAACAAGAAGACCATGTGAGGCAGCTAGTGAAAGTAGAACTCGAATAGTGGTCAGTCGAGCCACAGGTGAGTAAGTATCAAAGAAGTCTTCACCTTCCTTTTGAGTATAACCCTTTGCCACGAGCCGAGCCTTGTACTTTTCAATAGTACCATCAGGCCTAAGCTTCTTCTTGAATACCCATTTGCATCCTATAGGTTTGCAGCCATAAGGACGATCAGTTATCTCCCAAGTTTCATTCGCCAAGATCGAATCCATCTCGCCGGGAACCGCTTCCTTCCAGTAGTCAGCATCTTCAGATGCATAGGCCTCCGAAATAGAACTGGGAGTGTCATCTATGAGATACACAAGAAAATCATCACCAAAGGACTTTGCAGTCCTCTGTCTCTTGCTCCTAGTAGGAACTTCATTGTTTTCCTCCACAGGACTTTCAAAGTGTTCCATTGAAATGGCAGGTTCGGTAATTGTAACTGGTTCCTGATTCGATGAACTAGGCATCTCCTAATTAGATGAGGTAGCAATATCCTTCATGGGAAAGATATCTTCAAAGAAAGTCGCATCATTCGACTCAATGATCGTACCGACATGCATGTCAGGTACCTTAGATTTTACAACCAAGAATCTATAGCCAATGCTATGAAAAGCATATCCCAGGAAAACACAATCCACAGTTTTGGGTCCCAGCTTCCGCTTCTTTGGAATTGGCACATTGACTTTCGCCAAACAACCCCAGGTTCATAGATAAGAGAGCTTTAACCTTTTCTTCTCCCATTCCTCGAATGGAGTTATCTCTTTGTTCTTTGTGGGAACTCGGTTTAGGACATGACATGCAGTCAATATCGCCTCCCCCCACCATGCCTTGGAGAGACCCGATGTGTCTAACATGGCGTTAACCAAATCAGTTAGAGTACGGTTCTTCCTTTCGGCCACCCCATTTGACTGAGGTGAGTAGGGAGGCGTCCTCTCATGGATTATACCATGTTCCGCACAAAAAGCATCAAATTCATTGGAAAAATACTCTCCACCACGGTCGGACCTAAGCCTCTTGATTTTTCGATCAAGTTGGTTTCCCACTTCAGCTTTATAGATCTTGAAAAATTTCAAAGCCTCATCCTTAGATTTCAGAAGATACACACGGCAGTATCTAGTGGAGTCATCAATTAACGTCATGAAATATTTCTTTCCACCTTTTGTCAAAACACCATTCATTTCACATAGATCTGAATGTATAAGTTCTAGTGGTGCAAGATTTCATGTCTCCGCAGTCACGTGAGACTTACAAGGTTGCTTAGCTTGCACACACACTTGACACTTAGATCCCTTGACAGTGGTGAAACTAGGGATTAAGTTCAACTTTGCTAGCCGCGACATGCAACCAAAGTTAACATGACAAAGACGTGAATGCCACATATTTGATTCACTATTGTTGCAAATATGATTAACAACTTTATTGCGAACGTCTGATAAAGATAAACGAAACAGGCCTCCTGACTCATAGCCTTTACCAACAAAGTTTCCATACTTGGATATTACAAATTTATTCGACTCAAAGACAAGCTTGTAGCCATCTCTACACAGAAGAGATCTGCTAACAAGATTTTTATTGACGGAGGGGACATAATGTACGTTCTTCAGCCGCACGATCTTCTCTGAAGTAAACTTCAGATCGACCATGCCAACACCACGAACAGAAGCACTTGAACCGTTGCCCATCAGCACGGTTGAAGTCCCTGCGGTCTGATAAGACGAAAACATGGAAATATCACCGCATACATGCACATTAGCACCCGTGTCAATCAACCAATTAGGAGAATGACATACTGAAAGAATAGTGCGAAATATACCATACCCAACATCCTTCATGTCAGTGTCTCCAATGACAACATTAGCGGTCTTGCCGCCTTTCCCAGGATGACGCTTGTCATAGCGATTAGGGCAACTAGGAGCCCAATGATCAGGATCTCCACACACATGACAAGCACCTTTCTTCTTGCCATTCTTCTTCTTGAAGTTCGTGTGTTGCACAGCCTTGTTCTTCCCATCAAACTTTGCTTTACCATCAAACTTGCCCTTGTTCTTGAACTTGTGGGGCTGGAAGTTCTGCTTCTGTACCACATTGGCACTAGATCCTCCCTCAATACCTCGAGCATGTGTGTCCTTTGCTCTCGCCTTTTCTTCCACATCAAGAGTACCAATGAGATCCGAAACGGAAAACTCCTGTCTCTTATGCTTCAGTAAGGTAGCAAAGTTTCTCCATGAAGGAGGAAGCTTATTAATGATACCCCCGGCAATAAACTTGTCCGATAGCATGCAATTGAAGTGCTCAAGTTCTCTAGCAAATGACTGTATCTCATGAGCCTGCTCAACCACGGAGCGCTCTTCAGTCATCCTGTAATCATAGAATTGCTCCATGATGTACAGCTCAGTACCGGCATCCGAGACCCCAAACTTGGCCTCGAGTGCGTCCCACATATCTTTTCCATTATCAATTGACGCATAAGCATCAACAATATTCTCACCAAGAACACTCAAGAGAGCAGCCTTAAACAAGGTATCCATTTTCTGAAAAGCTTGTGCCTGTTGGGAATCTTGCTCTCCTTCAGGTTTGCCAAGAGTGGCGTCATAGCAACTCATGGTTTGAAACCATAAGACTGCTCTCACGCGCCACCTCTTATAGTGGATACCCTCAAACATAGGAGGTCTCACGGAAGCAGCAAAACCACTCTGGGTAAATTGCCTATAATAAGGTTTTTGGATTATTGGAAATATGAGCAATTTACCGAATGATTTTATTGACAGAAATACTAGATAAAGCATGACTAAAATAGTGAATATAAAGCAAGTCATGCAATCTGACAGAGAGAAGGTAAACATCGTCTCCATATATGAACTTGAGCTAAACTCATCTAGAACAGACACTAGATGAAATTGCTTATACGACATAGAACCTAACATACGTAGGGCAGAAACTAGAGCCAAGAAATGTAGCAGGACTTCTAACAGAAAGGAGAAGAACACGTACGGCACAGCAGCAGCGGAAGCGCTAGACTTGGGGTCGGTGTCCTCGCCTGCCATGTCGTTGAGGAGGTCGTGGACGTCGGGGAAGAAGTCGTCATCGGGGAAGTAGTCGTCGGCGACCGGATCATTCGTGATGAAGCAGCCAGTAGTCGCGCTGAGCGCTCCCCAAAAACCTTATCGCCCTTCTCCCGTACAGGACTCAAAATGTGCGGTCTCGGAGGCCTACTGTCCCGACGTGCACCGCACGCCGCAAGCCGGGATGAGGAAGAACGTAGTAGCAGCGCAGTGTTCATGAACTTGTGGCGAGAGGAGGAAGAGATTCTCTGGGAGGAGCGACCTCCCTTTTATAGGCACAAGAGAAGAACGAGGGAGACGAAACGTTTCAGCTTTCGCGTGCCCTTTCGTATACCCGTAGTGTGTGGCAAAAATTTACATCGGCTCGGCTCATTCCCGCAACCCGCAACCCGCAACCCGAGGCGAGGCGAGGCGAGGCGAGGCGAGGCGAGGCGCGGCGCGGCGGGCGGCGGAGGAGGAGCGCGCGTGGATGTCCCTCTTGTTCTCATGCTCATACAAGTGGGGAAGGAGCCTCCCTTATAAAGAGGTCCAACTCCCTCTAAACTAGCAAGGTGGGACTAAACTTTAGTTCCACCTCTTGCCTTGCACGAGTGGGCTGCGTGGGCCTCTAGGATTTATTAGAAATTTCTGAAACTGCTATTGGGCTAGGCCCAAATAGACACTAGCGGAATATAGGGCATGCGATACGAGCCGATGACGTCCACCACGATGCGGTTGTGGCGCCCGAATTGATGCGCTATACGGGACACCGAAGAATGCGACTCCGCCTTGCCGACGTCCACCGTTGCGAGGGCTGCCGCCGCCTCCCCGCGCCCGGTGCCTGGCACGGCGGGCATGTCGTGCCATGTTCTCGTCGGACGAGGCCCATGGTGCGTCGCGATGCTCGGCGCGCCAATGGGAGGGGTCGCGTGGCAGCCACCACATTCGGGCGCCAGACGGATCACATCGCACTGCCTCCGGCGAGGCAGTTATGGCTGGCCTAGCGTCGGATCCATGTGCCATTTGTGTGGACGCAATGGATCCCGGCGGAAGGAGTCTGAGTGCTGTCGTGCACGATCCTCCTCCTGACCGCAGCAGAGCGCAAGCCGGACGACCATCTCCTCCTCGGGGCCGCGTGGGATGAACTCGGGGTCGACGGATCTGAAGGTGAAGGATTCGAATCCGCTACTCGCCATGCCGGAGACGAGGTTGGGTGGCGGCGGAGAGTGGAGAGGAGTGGAGTGAAGTGGCTAGGATTTGATCCGACAAACGGATGGGCAGGAATATATGTGGGACCGAGTGGGCCAGCGTGTGCCGGGTACGACATGGCAGGCATGTCCGGGCGCCTAGACGCCTCATATCCGCTTCATATTTGGGCTAGATAAGAGGGATGCCGGTCTGCCGCGGCGTCTCATATCCGCTTCATATTTGGGCTGGATATGAGGGATGCTGGTAGCCCGAGCGTCCGAAGACTGTTTAAGGGGACCGTCAGGATCATACTTTACAACTAGACAATGACGAGGCTGTCCCGACATATGAAACGGGTTTGAGACGCACGGCCGTAGATGCTCTTACCTTATTGCTTTGCTGGGATGCTCCGTTTCATCTGGGACGTGGGTTCTACGTCTACCGTGTGTACATACGTGCTTGATCGCGGATCGCCCGAGGCAACGTATGGGCGCGCGAACGAGAGGAGGGGAGGTCGTGCAGTAGAGTGGGGCCTCTTGCTCGGGTCGACGTCACACATTAATTACTTCCAACTTCCAACGTCACAAGTTTACTTCAAAAAACTTGGATGCTGGATGTTGGTCACGTGCGTGCGGGGAAGACGCAACGAGCCCGGGAAGCGAGGGAGGGAGGTGGCTGGGTTGAGTTCACGCCATGTCTCCGCGTCGGTGATTATTGTTATCATTGTCAGACATGCTGTCCACTCGTCGAGAAGGGAACCGACTCGTGACATGAAAATTACTCCATCTATAATAAACAAATATAAAAGCATTTCAAATATGATCGCGAGCAGCACGCTTCCACCGCCGTCAGCCGCATGGGAACACCGGACTCTTAACTTAGATGGGAGGAGATAGTTCGTTCGTCTGTGTTGCGTTATGTTGCGTTGTGATTGGTGTGTTGCTAGACAAGAGAGCATGGGCATTGTTGAAATAGGGGTGGAATGGGCCTGTGTAATGGAAGGCGGATCGAAGCCCGTTGTTGCTGAGATAAGAGGAACGGAACAATATTTTATTTAGGAAAAAAATTCTAGAATGTTTTTTAGATTTCATAGTACCGACGACTTTCAAAATAATATTAGATTGGTGATGTTTCGTAAATATGTAAGATATCAAAGTTCAACTCCATTCATTTGATCGAGAGGCATGTAAAAGAAAATCAGCAATAATAATACGATACTGCTAGCAACTATGCATTACTGGATTTATTTTTTCATGCCTCCCTCCTGAATTTGAGTCTGTACATGAAATTGTACATGTTCTAGAATATCACCTTAACAGTAATACTTTGGAAATTAGTGTTATGTTTTTTTTCACGAGATTGATTCCCACTAGATATTTTTCCACTAATATATACCTAAAATGATATTGTCTCAAACTTAAAATATCAGGTAAACAAATTTGACATACAAACAACTCGAATCCCACATTCTTGGGAGAGATGGGTATGGAAAGGGGTTAGGAGGGTGGGTTTAGTCCGTCGTACTGTTTATTAACACTCATCTTCCATAATGACCCCGAAGAAGAGCCCCTAAAGGTAAAATTGGGGTTGTATGCTACTTCCCCC
>NC_041389.1:485289895-485290367 GCF_002162155.2 Triticum dicoccoides | reverse complement strand
TTTCCTCTTTGCCTCTCTCCTCCCTCGTGTGGTGTTGTGGACTTCCCCGAAAGCGGCGGTGTGGTTGGCGTGGCATTGAGGTATTGTGGTGCGCATGTGACGTCAGGTGGTGTTGGGGAACGTTGAAGGGAAAACAAAAAAAATTCTACGCACAAACAAGATCTAACCACGGAGATGCATGGCAACGAGAGGGGAGAGTGTGTCTACGTACCCTCGTAGACCATAAGCGGAAGCGTTTAGTAACGTGGTTGATGTAGTCGAACTTCTTCGCGATCCAACCGATCAAGTACCAAACATATGACACATCCGCGTTCAACACACGTTCAGCTCGGTGACGTCCTTGCCTTCTTGATCCAGCAAGACACGGAGTAGTGGATGAGTTCCGGCAGCACGACGGCGTGGTGACGGTGATGGTGATGCTATCTCCATAGGGCTTCGCCTAAGCACTACGAAAAAATGACCGATGGACGAA
>NC_041389.1:485261446-485289673 GCF_002162155.2 Triticum dicoccoides | reverse complement strand
TATGTGTGGCGCACCTTCCCGCATATATATAGGTGGGGGAGAGAGGCGAGACAACTAGGAGGCACCCCAAGTGGGGCCGAATCCCACTTGGGCACCTTCCCTTGGCCGCCCCCCTTTCCTTGTTTGAGCGCGGGAGAAGGCAGGGGGAGGTGGCGCCGCCCCCCTCTCCTTTCTCTCATGAGGAAGGAAAGGCGGGAGGGGTTGCCCCTCCCACATTTCCTTCCCCTAGGGCGACGGCCAGTGAGAGGGGCGCACCAGCCCCTTGTGGGCTGGTGTGTTCCCCCCTTTGGCCCATTAAGCCCATATACCCTCCCGGTGCTTGATACGTCTCCGTGGTATCTATAATTTTTTATTGTTCCAGGCCAATATTATTCAACTTTCATATACTTTTGGCAACTTTTTATACTATTTTTGGGGACTAACATATTGATCCAGTGCCCAGTGCCAGTTCCTGTCCGTTGCATGTTTTGTGTTTCGCAGAAACCCCATATCAAACGGAGTCCAAACGGGATAAAAACGGATGGAGAATTATTTTGGAATATTTTGTGATTTTTGGAAGGAAGAATCAACGCGAGACGGTGCCCGAGGTGGCCACGAGACAGCAGTAGCGTAGCTAGGGGGTGGCCAGGGTGGTCCATGGACCACTCTAAAATTTCCCCATAGCTTGTATCTAGTGTAGTAAAAAAATATTTCTTTAAAAATAAATGATCTTATGTAAATATTTCTATCAATGGACCACCCTGACGTATTGGGTTGGCTACGCCACTTCGAGACAGGGGCCCATGGCCACTCCAGGTGGGCGCGCCCCCCACCCTCGTGGGCCCCTCGTAAGGTGGTTGATGCCCTTCTTTGGCCGCAAGAAAGCTAATTTTTGGAAAACGATCTTGGCGAAGGTTTCAATCCAATCGGAGTTACGGATCTCCAGATATAAAGGAAACGGTGCCAGGGCAGAATACCAGAACGCAGAAACAGAGAGATAGATCCAATCTCGGAGGGGCTCTCACCACTCCCACGCCATGGGAGCCAAGGACCAGAGGGGAAACCCTTCTCCCATCTAGGGAGGAGGTCAAGGAAGAAGAAGAAGAAGGGGGGCTCTCTCCCCCTTGCTTCCAGTGGCGCCAGAGCGTTGCCGGGGGCCATAATCATCACCGCGATCTTCACAAACACCGCCGTCATCTTCACCAACAACTCCATCACCTTCCCCCTTCTATCTACAGCGGTTCACTCTCCTGCAACCCGCTGTACCCTCTACTTGAACATGGTGCTTTATGCTTCATATTATTATCCAATAATGTGTTGCCATCCTATGATGTCTGAGTAGATTTTCGTTGTCCTATCGGTGATTGATGAATTGCTATGATTGGTTTGAGTTGCATGTTTTATTATTGGTGCTGTCCTATGGTGCTCTTCGTATCGCGCAAGCATGAGGGGTCCCCGCTGTAGGGTTTGCAATATGTTCATGATTTGCTTATGGTGGGTGGCGTGAGTGACAGAAGCACAGACCCGGGTAAGTAGGTTGTTTGCGTATGGGATAAAGGGGACTTGATACTTTAATGCTATGGTTGGGTTTTACCTTAATGATCTTTAGTAATTGCGGATGCTTGCTAGAGTTCCAATCATAAGTGCATATGATCCAAGAAGAGAAAGTATGTTAGCTTATGCCTCTCCCTCAAATAGAATTGCAATAGTGATTACCGGTCTAGTAACATAGTCAATTGCTTAGGGACAGTTTCACAACTCCTACCACCACTTTTCCACACTTGCTATATCTACTTTATTGCTTCTTTATCTAAACAGCCCCTAACTTTTATTTACGTGCTCTTTATTATCTTGCAAACCTATCCAACAACACCTACAAAGTACTTCTAGTTTCATACTTGTTCTAGGTAAAGCGAACGTCAAGCGTGCGTAGAGTCGTATCAGTGGCTGATAGGACTCGAGAGAGTATTTGTTCTACCTTTAGCTCCTCGTTGGGTTCGACACTCTTACTTATCGAAAGAGGCTACAACTATCCCATATACTTGCGGGTTATCAAGACCTTTTTCTGGCGTCGTTGCCGGGGAGTCATAGCGTGGGGTGAATATTCTCGTGTGTGCTTGTTTGCTTTATCACTAAGTAATTTTTATTTGTTGTTCTTAGTTGTTTTCCATCTTTAGTTATGGGTAGGAAACGCAAAATACCAAAAAAATAATTTGTACCTACTACACCAATGGTTGAAGAACCACTCAAAATCTATCACACTCCTGAAGCTTTTTACTTGGATCATCTTCGATCCCTTTGTGCTCGTGCTGAAACCCCAACTAGCTTAGTTGAGGGCAAATCTTTAGATGGGCATGCTTGTTATGTGCGACACCGTATATCTGAAAAAGGGAAACTTTTATTGGATCAAATTCATCGTTTGCAATGCTATGCTTGGAATTTATGTGAAATATATGATATTACTTGTTGTTCTGAAAACCCTAAGAAACACCTTCCCTACCAATGTGAGTTTATTGATAATGGGATTGTATCTTCGTATGCTAAGGGTGTTTATAATTGCTATGATGTTCAACAAATTGAAGAATTTGTTGCTTTTAAGGGTGCTTATGAAATTGCTTCTTTGATTTAAAAGTATGATGCTACTCGTTACAAATCTAAAAAAAATTCATACTTGAATATTGTTATGATAATTATGCTTCTAATGCCTATGTTAAACTATATATTGAGAAATTCTCCGCTGTCCAAGAAGAGACTAATATTTTGCAGGAGTCTATGTAAGAAGAAATCGATGAAACTGTGAGCTCATTGGATGAAAGAGATGATGAGGAGAGCGAAGAACAAAAGGAGGAAGAGCGGATTGATCACCCGTTCCCACCTTCTAATGAGAGTAACTCTTCAACTCATACAGTGTTTAATTCCCCTTCGTGCTTACCGAAGGATGATTGCTATGATGATTGCTATGATCCCTTGAATTTGTTTGAAATATCCCTTTTTGATGATGCTTGCTATGATTGTGGCCAAGATGCCAATATGAATTATGCTTATGGAGATAAACTTGCTATAGTTCCTTATTTTAAACATGAAATTGTTGCTATTGCACCCAGGCATGATAGTCCTATTATCTTTTTGAATTCTCCCTACTACACTATATCGGAGAAGTTTGTGCTTATTAAGGATTATATTGATGGGTTGCGTTTACTACTACACATGATGATTTTTATGAATATAATATGCATGTGCTTGCTGCTCCTACTTGCAATTATTATGAGATGGGAACTACATCTCCGCCTCTTTCTATTTCCAACATGATAGAATTGCAAGAAACTGCTTATACTATGCATTGGCCTTCACTATGTATGCATGAATTGTTCTTTTATGACATGTCGATGCATAGGAAGAGAGTTAGACTTTGTTGTTGCTTGATATATGTTACTTTGTGCTCACTACTAAATTACAAATCATTGTTAATTAAAATTGGCTTTGATATACCTTGGGATCCGGGTGGATCCATTACTTGAGCACTATATGCCTAGCTTAATGGCTTTAAAGAAAGCGCTGCCAGGGAGACAACCTGGAAGTTTTAGAGAGTCATTTATTTCTGTTGAGTTCTTTTATAAAGTTTAAAAACAAAAAAATAAAGAGGGGAACCCAAAACCTTTTCAAAAAGAAAAGTGAAAGTGAGAAAGACAAGCATTGTTGAAGTGGGGGAGCTCCTTGAACTTTGTTCATGCTCACGGAAACTTTGTGAATCTTAATTACAGAAACTTTTCATCAAAAATAATTATCCCCTTGTACAATTCCACTGTATTATAAAAATAATGTGCCAAGGTTTGCCTTTAGGATGTTTACAATGCTTGTTGGTTTGTACGGTGCAGGACAGAAACTTTGGCTGTAGTGCTTGATTTTACATTCTTTTGCTGGAACATCAAATGGTTCTGATTCCTTTTGCACTGTATTTCTGTACAAATTTTATATTTTTCCTAATTTTGGTAGAATTTTTGGGGTACCAGAAGTATTGTGAATGTTCAGATTGCTACAGACTGTTCTGTTTTTGACAGATTCTGTTTTTGATGCATAGTTTGCTTGTTTTGATGAATCTATCAATTTATATTAGTGGATTAAGCCATGGAAAAGTTATATTACAGTAGACACAATGAAAATAGAAAATATGAATTTGTTTGCAACAGTACTTAGAGTGGTGATTTGCTTTATTATACTAACGGATTTTACCGAGTTTTCTGTTGAAGTTTTGTGTGGATGAAGTGTCTAATCGAGGAGGTGACGATATGAGGAAAAGGAAGAGAGGCAAGAGCTCAAGCTTGGGGATGCCCGAGGCACCCCAAGTAAATATTCAAGGAGACTCAAGCGTCTAAGCTTGGGGATGCCCCGAAAGGCATCCCCTCTTTCTTCAACAAGTATCGGTATGTTTTCGGATTCATTTCATTCATGCATTATGTGCGAGTCTTGGAGCGTCTTTTCCATTTAGTTTTCACATTTCTTTTATGCACCATGCTGGTATGAGATAGTCCTTGGTTTATTTATAGAATGCTCATTGCACTTCACTTAAATCTTTTGAGTATGGCTTTATAGAATGCTTCATGTGCTTCACTTATATCATTTGAAGTCTGGATTTCTTGTTTCTCTTCACATAGAAAACCGCCATTTTTAGAATGCTCTTTTGATTCACTTATATTTGTTAGGGCATGTGCATATCTTTTGTAGAAATAATTAAACTCTCTTGCTTCACTTATATCTATTTAGAGAGATGACAAGAACTGGTCATTCACATGGTTAGTCATAAAATCCTACATAAACTTGTAGATCACTGAATATGATATGTTTGATTCCTTGCAATAGTTTTGCGATATAAAGATGGTGATAATAGAGTCATGCTAGTGGGTGGTTGTGTATTGTAGAGACACTTGTATTGAGGTTTGCAAGTCCCGTAGCATGCACGTATGGTAACCGTTGTGTGACAAATTTGAAGCATGGGGTGTTTCTTTGATTGTCTTCCTTATGAGTGGCAGTCGGGGACGAGCGATGGTATTTTCCTACCAATCTATCCCCCTAGGGGCATGCGTAGTAGTACTTTGCTTCGAGGGCTAATAAACTTTTGCAATAAGTATATGAGTTCTTTATGACTAATGTGAGTCCATGGATTATACGCACTTTTACCTTTCCATCATTGCTAGCCTCTTCGGTACCGTGCATTGCCCTTTCTCACCTCGAGAGTTGGTGCAAACTTTGCCGGTGCATCCAAACCCCGTGATATGATACGCTCTATCACACATAAGCCTCATTATATCTTCCTCAAAACAGCCACCATACCTACCTATCATGGCATTTCCATAGCCATTCCGAGATATATTGCCATGCAACTTCCATCATCATCATATACATGACTTGAGCATTCATTGTCATATTGCCTTTCATGATCGTAAGATAGCTAGCATGATGTTTTCATGGCTTGTCTGTTTTTTGATGTCATTGCTATGCTAGATCATTGCACATCCCGGTACACCGCCGGAGGCATTCATATAGAGTCATATCTTTGTTCTAGTCGAGTTGTAATATCAAGTTGTAAGTAAATAAAAGTGTGATGATCATCATTATAGAGCATTGCCCCATAAAAAAGAAAAAGGAAAAAAAGGAAAAAGAGGAAAGGCCAAAGAAGCCTAAATAAAAAAGGGGGCCAAAGATGCCCACCCAAAAACAAAAAAAAAGAAAAGAAAAGAAAAAGAAAAGGGGCAATGTTACTATCCTTTTACCACACTTGTGCTTGAGAGTAGCACCATGTTCTTCATATAGAGAGTCTCATATGTTGTCACTTTCATTTACTAGTGGGAATTTTCATTATAGAACTTGGCTTGTATATTCCAACGATGGGCTTCCTCAAATGCCCTAGGTCTTCATGAGCAAGCAAGTTGGATGCACACCCACTTAGTTTTCAGTATGAGCTTTCATACACTTATAGCTCTTAGTGCATCCGTTACATGGCAATCCCTACTCCTCGCATTGACATCAATTGATGGGCATCTCCATAGCCCGTTGATTAGCCGCGTCGATGTGAGACTTTCTCCCTTTTTGTCTTCTCCATATAAACCTCCACCATCATATTCTATTCCACCTATAGTTCTATATCCATGGCTTGCACTCATGTATTGTGTGAGGGTTGAAAAAGTTGAAGCGCATTAAAAATATGAACCAATTGCTCGGCTTGTCATCAGGGTTGTGCATCATGGGAGCATTTTGTGTGACGAAAATGAAGCATGGCCAAACTATATGATTTTGTAGGGATAAGCTTGCTTTGGCCTTGTTGTTTTGAAAAAACATGATTGCTTTATTAGTACGCTCGAAGTATTATTGTTTTTATGTCAAATGATAGACTATTGCTTTGAATCACTCGTGTCTTAATATTCATGCCATGATTAGATATATGATCAAGATTATGCTAGGTAGCATTCCACATCAAAAATTATCTTTTTTATCATTTACCTACTCGAGGATGAGCATGAATTAAGCTTGGGTATGCTGATACGTCTCCATCGTATCTATAATTTTTTATTGTTCTATGCCAATATTATTCAACTTTCATATACTTTTGGCAACTTTTTATACTATTTTTTGGGACTAACATATTGATCTAGTGCCCAGTGCCAGTTCCTGTCTGTTGCATGTTTTGTGTTTCGCAGAAACCCCATATCAAACGAAGTCCAAACGGGATAAAAACGGACGGAGATTTTTTTTGGAATATTGGTGATTTTTGGGAGGAAGAATCAACGCGAGACGGTGCCCGAGGTGGCCACAAGACAGGGGCCCACGACCACTCCAAGTGGGCGCGCCCCCACCCTCGTGGGCCCCTTGTAAGGCGGTTGATGCCTTTCTTTGGCCGCAAGAAAGCTAATTTTTGGAAAACGATCTAGGCGAAGGTTTCAATCCAATCGGAGTTACGGATCTCCAGATATAAAGGAAACGGTGCTAGGGCAGAATACCAGAACGCAGAAACAGAGAGATAGATCCAATCTCGGAGGGGCTCTCGCCCCTCCCATGCCATGGGAGCCAAGGACCAGAGGGGAAACCCTTCTCCCATCTAGGGAGTAGGTCAAGGAAGAAGAAGAAGAAGGGTGGCTCTCTCCCCCTTGCTTCCGGTGGCGCCGGAGCGCTGCCGGGGGCCATCATCATCACCGCGATATTCACCAACACCGCCGTCATCTTCACCAACATCTTCATCACCTTCCCCCTTATATCTACAGCGGTTCACTCTCCCGCAACCCGATGTACCCTCTACTTGAACATGGTGCTTTATGCTTCATATTATTATCCAATGATGTGTTGCCATCCTATGATGTCTGAGTAGATTTCCGTTGTCCTATCGGTGATTGATGAATTGCTATGATTGGTTTGAGTTGCCTGTTTTATTATTGGTGCTGTCCTATGGTACTCTCCATGTCGCGCAAGCGTGAGCGATCCCCGCTGTAGGGTTTGCAATATGTTCATGATTTGCTTATGGTGGGTGGCATGAGTGACAGAAGCACAGACCCGAGTAAGTAGGTTGTTTGCGTATGGGATAAAGGGGACTTGATACTTTAATGCTATGGTTGGGTTTTACCTTAATGATCTTTAGTACTTGCGGATGCTTGCTAGAGTTCCAATCATAAGTGCATATGATCCAAGAAGAGAAAGTATATTAGCTTACGCCTCGCCCTCAAATAGAATTGCAATAGTGATTACCGGTCTAGTAACATAGTTAGTTGCTTAGGGACAGCTTCACAACTCCTACCACCACTTTTCCACACTCGCTATATCTACTTTATTGCTTCTTTATCTAAACAGCCCCTAGCTTTTATTTATGTGCTCTTTATTATCTTGCAAACGTATCCAACAACACCTACAAAGTACTTCTAGTTTCATACCTGTTCTAGGTAAAGCGAACGTCAAGCGTGCGTAGAGTTGTATCGGTGGCCGATAGGACTTGAGAGAGTATTTGTTCTACCTTTAGCTCCTCGTTGGGTTCAACACTCTTACTTATCGAAAGAGGCTACAACTATCCCGTATACTTGCGGGTTATCAAGACCTTTTTCTGGTGCCTTTAGAGCACCTTTGTAATCACCCATTTACATTGTGACATTTGGTAGCACACAAAGTGTTCCTTTGGTATTCGGGAGTTGCATAATCTCATAGTCTGAGGAACTTGTATAAGTCATGAAGAAAGCAGTAGCAATGAAACTGACACGGTCATAATGCTAAGCTAATGGATGGGTCATGTCCATCACATCATTCTCTTAATGATGTGATCCTGTTCATCAAATGACAACACATGTCTATGGTTAGGAAACATAACCATCTTTGATAAACGAGCTAGTCAAGTAGAGGCATACTAGGGACAATATGTTTTGTCTATGTATTAACACATGTACTAAGTTTCCGGTTACTACAATTCTAGCATGAATAATAAACATTTATCATAAAATAAGGAAATAAATAATAACTTTATTATTGTCTCTAGGGCATATTTCCTTCAGTCTCCCACCTGCACTAGACTCAATAATCCAGTTCACATCGCCATGTGATTTAACACCAATAGTTCACATATGTATGTGATTAACACCCATAGTTCACATCGCCATGTGACCAACACCCAAAGGGTTTAATAGAGTCAACAATCTAGTTCACATAGCTATGTGATTAACACCCAAAGGGTACTAAGGTGTGATCATGTTTTGCTCGCAAGAGAAGTTTAGTCAACGGGTCTGTCACATTCAGAGCTGTATGTATTTTGCAAATGTTCTATGTCTACAATACTCTGCATGGAGCTACTCTAGCTAATTGCTCCCACTTTCAATATGTATCCAGATTGAGACTTAGAGTCGTCTGGATCGGTGTAAAAGCTTGCATTGACGTAACTATTTACGACAATCTCTTTATCACCTCCATAACCAAGAAATATTTCCTTAGTCCTCACTAAGGATAATTTTGACCGTTGTCCGGTGACATAGGGAATGAATTTCATTCTCTTTCTATCTTCTGCCATGGTCGGGCTTTGAGTCTTACTCAACTTTACACCTTGTAATACAGGCAAGAACTTCTTCTTTGACTGATCCATTTTGAACTCTTTCAAAAAAAACTTGTCAAGGTATGTATTCATTCAAAAATCTTATCAAGTGTTGATCTATCTCTATAGATCTTGATGCCAATATATAAGCAACTTCACCGAGGTCTTCCTTTGAAAAACTCCTTTCAAACTCTCCTTTATGCTTTCTAGAAAAATTCTACATCATTTCTGATCAACAATATGTCATTCACATATACTTTATCAGAAAGGCTATAGTGCTCCCACTCACTTTCTTGTAAATACAGGCTTCACCGCAAGTCTGTATAAAACTATATGCTTTCATCAACTCATAAAAGTGTATATTCCAACTCTGAGATGCTTGCACCAGTCCATAGATGGATCACTGGAGCTTGCACACCATGTTAGTACCTTTAGGATTGACAAAACCTTCTAGTTGCATCATATATAACTCTTCTTTAAGAAATATCCATTTAAGGAATGCAATTTTGACATCCATTTGCCAGATTTCATAAAAATGGCAACTGATAACATGATTCAGACGGATTTAAGCATCGATACAGTTGAGAAAATCTCATTGTAGTCAACACCTTGAACTTGTCGAAAATCTTTTTGCAACAAGTCGAGCTTTGTAGATAGTAACACTACTATTAGTGTCCGTCTTCCTCTTGAAGATCCATTTATTTAATATGGCTTGCTGATCATGGGGTAAGTCCACACTTTGTTCTCATACATGGATCCCATCTCAGATTTCATGGCCTCAAGCCATTTCGCGGAATCTAGGCTCATCATCGCTTCCTCATAGCTCGTAGGTTCATCATGGTCTAGTAACATGACTTCTAGAATAGGATTACCGTACCACTCTGGTGCGGACCGTACTCTGGAAGACCTACGAGGTTCTGTAGTAACTTGATCTAAAGTTTCATGATCATCATCATTAGCTTCCTCACTAATTGGTGTAGGAATAACTGGAACTGATTTCTGTGATGAACTACTTTCCAATTCAAAAGAAGGTACAATTACCTCATCAAGCTCTACTTTCCTCCCACTCACTTCTTTCGAGAGAAACTCCTTCTCTAGAAAGGATCCATTCTTAGCAACGAATATCTTGCCTTCAGATCTGTGATAGAAGGTGTACCCAACAGTTTTCTTTGGGTATCCTATGAAGATGCACTTCTCCGATTTGGGTTGGAGCTTATCAGGTTGAAGCTTTTTCACATAAGTATCACAACCCCAAACTTTAAGAAATGACAACTTTGGTTTCTTGCCGAACCACAGTTCATAAGGCGTCGTCTCAACGGATTTTGATGGTGCCCTGTTTAACATGAATGTAGTTGTCTCTAATGCATAACCCCAAAACGATAGTGGTAAATCGCTAAGAGACATCATAGATCGCACCATATCCAATAAAGTGCGGTTATGATGTTCGGACACACCATTACGCTATGGTGTTCCAGGTGGCGTGAGCTGTGAAACTATTCCACATTGTTTTAAATGAAGGCCAAACTCGTAACTCAAGTATTCTCCTCCACGATCAGATCATAGAAACTTTATTTTCTTGTTACGATGATTCTCCACTTCACTCTAAAATTCTTTGAACTTTTCAAATGTTTCAGACTTGTGTTTCATTAAGTAGATATACCCATATCTGCTCAAATCATCTGTGAAGGTCAGAAAATAACGATACCCTCCACGAGTATCAACACTCATTGGACCGCATACATCGGTATGTATTATTTCCAATAAGCCACTAGCTCGTTCCATTGTCCCGGAGAATGGAGTTTTAGTCATCTTGCCCATAAGGCGCGGTTCGCAAGCATCAAATGATTCATAATCAAGTGATTCCAAAAGTCCATATTTATCGAGTTTCTTCATGTGCTTTACACCGATATGACCCAAATGGCAGTGCCACAAATAGGTTGCACTATCATTATAAACTTTACATCTTTTGGCATCAATATTATGAATATGTGTATTACCATGATCGTGATTCAATAAACCATTAACATTGGGTGTATGGCCATAGAAGGTTTTATTCATGTAAACATAATAGCAATTATTCTCTGTCTTTAAATGAATAACAGTATTGCAATAAACATGATCTAATCATATTCATGCTCAACGCAAACACCAAATAACATTATTTAGGTTCAACACTAATCCTGAAATTATAGGGAGTGTGCGATGATGATCATATCAATCTTGGATCCACTTCCAACACAAATCGTCACTTCATCTTCAACTAGTCTCTATTTATTCTGCAACTCCTGTTTCGAGTTACCAATCTTAGCAACCAAACAAGTATCAAATACCCATGGGTTACTAAGAGCACTAGTAAGGTACACATCAATAACATGTATATCAAATATACCTTTGTTCACTTTGCCATCCTTCTTATCCGCCAAATATTTGGGGCAGTACCGCTTCCAGTAACCAGTTCCTTTGCAGTAGAAGTACTCAGTTTCAGGCTTAGGTCCAGACTTGGCATTCTTCCTGGGGGTAGCAACTTGCTTGCTATTCTTCTTGAAGTTCCCCTTCTTCCCTTTGCCCTTTTCTTGAAACTAGTGGTCTTGTCAATCATCAACACTTGACGATCTTTCTTGATTTCTACCTTCGTTGATTTCAACATCACGAAGAGCTCGGGAATTGTATTCGTCATCCCTTACATACTATAGTTCATCACGAAGTTCCAGTAACTTGGTGATGGTGACTAGAGAACTCTGTCAATCACTATCTTATATGGAAGATTAACTCCCACTTGATTCAAGCAATTGTAGTACCTAGACATTTTGAGCACATGCTCACTAGATGAGCAATTCTCCTCCATCTTTTAGGCGGAGTATTTATTAGAGGTCTCATACCTCTTGACACGGGCATGAGTCTGAAATACCAATTTTAGCTCTTGGAACATCTCATATGCTCCGTGGCGTTCAAAACATTTTGGAAGTCCCGGTTCTAAGCTGTAAAGCATGGTGCACTAAACTGTCAAGTAGTCATCATATTAAGCTTGCCAAACGTTCATAACGTCTGCGTCTGCTCCTGCAATAGGTCTGTCACCTAGTGGTGCATCAAGGACATAATTCTTCTGTGCAGCAATGAGGATAAATCTCAGATCACGGACCCAGTCCGCATCATTGCTACTATCATCTTTCAACTTATTTTTCTATAGGAACATATAAAAAAAGGGAAGCTATAACGCGAGCTATTGATTTACAACATAATTTGCAAAATACTATCAGGACTAAGTTCATGATAAATTAAAGTTCAATTAATCATATTACTTAAGAACTCCAACTTAGATAGACATCCCTCTAATCATCTAAGTGATCACGTGATCCAAATCAACTAAACCATGTCCGATCATCACGTGAGATAGAGTAGTTTTCAATGGTGAACATCACTATGGTGATCATATCTACTATATGATTCACGCTCGACCTTTTGGTCTTAGTGTTCCTAGGCCATATCTGCATAT
This sequence comes from Triticum dicoccoides, assembly GCF_002162155.2. Lineage (NCBI taxonomy): Eukaryota > Viridiplantae > Streptophyta > Magnoliopsida > Poales > Poaceae > Triticum > Triticum dicoccoides. Next base: position 485,277,149 of record NC_041389.1, on the reverse strand, counting down.
GCTAGGCTTGTCAAGTTTAACCCGAGTATTCTGCGTGTGCAAAACTGGCTTGCACCCATTGTATGTGAACCTAGAGCTTATCACACCCGATCATCACGTGGTGTCTTGGCACGACAAACTGTAGCAATGGTGCATACTCAGGGAGAGCACTTATACCTTGAAATTTAGTAAGGGATCATATTATAATGCTACCGTCGTACTAAGCAAAATAAGATGCATAAAGGATAAACATCACATGCAATCAAAATATGTGACATGATATGGCCATCATCATCTTGTGCTCATGATCTCCTCACCGAAGCATCGTCATGATCTCCAAAGTCACCAGCGCGACACCTTGATCTCCATCGTTGCATCGTTGTTGTCTCGCCAACTATTGTTACTACGACTATCGCTACCGCTTAGTGATAAAGTAAAACAATTAGATGGCAATTGCATTGCATACAATAAAGCGACAACCATATGGCTCCTGCCAGTTGCCGATAACTTTGTTGTCGGTGTCAAAACCGGCGGATCTCGGGTAGGGGGTCCCGAACTATGCGTCTAGGCGGATGGTAACAGGAGACAAGGGACACGATGTTTTTACCCAGGTTCGGGCCCTCTCGATGGAGGTAAAACCCTACTCTTGCTTGATTAATATTGATGATATGGGTAGTACAAGAGTAGATCTACCACGAGATCAGAGAGGCTAAACCCTAGAAGCTAGCCTATGGTATGATTGTTGTTCGTCCTACGAACTAAAACTCTCCGGTTTATATAGATACCGGAGAGGGCTAGGGTTACACAGAGTCGGTTACAATGGGAGGAGATCTACATATCCGTATCACCAAGCTTGCCTTCCACGCCAAGGAAAGTCCCATCCGGACACGGGACGAAGTCTTCAATCTTGTATCTTCATAGTCCGGGAGTCCGGCCAAAGGTCATAGTCCGGCCATCTGGACACCCCCTAATCCAGGACTCCCTCAGTAGCCCCTGAACCAGGCTTCAATGACGATGAGTCCGGCACGCAAATTATCTTCGGCATTGCAAGGCGGGTTCCTCCTCCGAATACTTCATAGAAGATGTTGAACACAAGGATAGTGTCCGGCTCTGCAAAATAAGTTCCACATACCACCGTAGTGAGAATAATATTCGTACAAATCTAATCTGCTGACGTATTCCGCAGTGCGACATCATGTCACGGCCAAGCCTTTAATCGAATCGTTTTACGTCCCACCTCAGCGCGTTTAGCGAGGCGGTTTCCTTGGCACGTCTTGTCAAAGCAGAGATCGTGTCCCCTTATTCCGGGATTCTCATCAATACGGGCGTGGGTAACCCAACTGCGCCATTAATCATGGTGCTTGGGAGATAAGCGAGTTTTACTAGGCTGGTGGGGGCACATAGTTTCGGCCGCCCATATAAGGGGATAAGGATCCACCCTTTCCATCTACGCCTTCCTCCTCCTTCGCTTATCCATTCCTGCACACTCGAGCTCCAGCGCCCAAGTCCGCACTTCCCACCTCGACCTTCTCCAACCATGTCTGGAGCGGGAGGCAGGTGGATGGCTTCCTCCGTCATGGAGGGGCAAATCAAAAAGTTGAGGAAAGCCGGATACTTGTCCAACGACATCGCGCACCGGCTCCCAAATGAGGGGCAGCTCATCCCCACCCCTAGGCCCAATGAGAGGGTGGTGTTTCTCCCCCATTTCCTCCGCGGACTGGGCTTCCCTCTTCACCCATTTGTCCGGGGGCTCATTGATACGTCTCCAACGTATCTATAATTTTTTATTGCTCCATGCTACTTTATCTATTGTTTTGGACTATAATGGGCTTTATTTTCCACTTTTATATTATTTTTGGGACTAACCTATTAACCGGAGACCCAGCCCAGAATTGTTGTTTTTTGCCTATTTCAGTGTTTCGAAGAAACGAAATATCAAACGGAGTCCAAACGGAATGAAACCTTCGGAAACGTGATCTTCTCACCGAACGTGATCCAGCAGACTTGGACCCTACTCCAAGAAGTGCCAGAGGCGGTCACGAGGGTGGGGGGCGCGCCCTCCCCCCTGGGCGCGCCCCCCTGCCTCGTGGGCCCCCTAACGCTCCACCGACGTACTCCTTCCTCCTATATATACCTACGTACCCCCAACAGATCGGGGACGGAGCAAAAAACCTAATTCCACCGCCGCAACTTTCTGTATCCGCGAGATCCCATCTTGGGGCCTGTTCCGGAGCTCCGCCGGACGGGGCATCTACCACGGAGGGCTTCTACATCATCACCATAGCCCCTCCGATGAAGTGTGAGTAGTTTACTTCAGACCTTCGGGTCCATAGGTAGTAGCTAGATGGCTTCTTCTCTCTTTTTGGATCTCAATACAATGTTCTCCCCCTTTCTCGTGGAGATCTATTCGATGTAATCTTCTTTTTGCGGTTTGTTTGTTGAGACCGATGAATTGTGGGTTTATGATCCAGCTTATCTATGGAAAATATTTGATTCTTATCTGAATTCTTTTATGTATGGTTGAGTTATCTTTGCAAGTCTCTTTGAATTATCTGTTTGGTTTGGCCAACTAGATTGGTAGTTCTTGCAATGGGAGAAGTGCTTAGCTTTGGGTTCAATCTTGCGGTGACCTTACCCAGTGACAAAAAGGGTTGCAAGGCATGTATTGTATTGTTTCCATCGAGGATAACAAGATGGGGTATTTATCATATTGCATGAATTTATTCCTCTACATCATGTCATCTTGCTTAAGGCGTTACTCTGTTTTTAACTTAATACTCTAGATGCATGCTGGATAGCGGTCGATGAGTGGAGTAATAGTAGTAGATGCAGAATCGTTTCGGTCTACTTGTCACGGACGTGATGCCTATATACATGATCATTGCCTGGATAACCTCATAACTATGCTCAATTCTGTCAATTGCTCAACAGTAATTTGTTCACCCACCGTAGAATACTTATGCTCTTGAGAGAAGCCACTAGTGAAACCTATGGCCCCCGGGTCTATTCTCATCATATCAATCTCCATAACTTTATTACTTGCTTTTGCTTTTACTTTTTACTTTGCATCTTTATACCAAAAATACCAAAAATATTATCTCTATCAGATCTCACCCTTGTAAGTGACCGTGAAGGGATTGACAACCCCTAAGCGTTGGTTGCGAGTAGCTATCGTTTTGTGCAGGTACGAGGGACTTGCGCGTGGTCTCCTACTGGATTGATACCTTGGTTCTCAAAAACTAAGGGAAATACTTACGCTACTGTGCTGCATCATCCTCTCCTCTTCGGGGAAATCCAACGCAAGCTCGAGACATAGCAAGAAGAATTTCTGGCGCTGTTGCCGGGGAGGCTTACGCAAAAGTCAACATACCAAGTACCCATCACAATCCCTATCTCTCGCATTACATTACTTGCCATTTGCCTCTCGTTTTCCTCTCCCCCACTTCACCTTTGCCGTTTTATTCGCCCTCTCTTTCCCAATCTCCTCCGCTTTTTCCCTTCACCTTTTGTTTGCTCGTGTGTTAGTTTGCTTGCTTGTCGCTATGTCGAATTCCTTATCCGCTCCTATGTCTCCCGAGTTTGAAGTTCTTCACTTCAAGCAACGGCAAGGAGAAAATTTAAAAGATGCTTGGTATAGGATGATGGAATCTTATGGTAAGTGCACCCTAGAAGTGAACTTTAGAATCCTTCTTCGCAATTTTTATGTTGGGTTAAATATGATGCATAGACAACTCTTGGATTGCATTGCCAAGGGAAATTTTATTGAAATTGATCCCAGTATTGCGCATGAAATTATAGAGGGAATAGTGGGAACACTAACCAAAAAGGGAGGATTTCATCCTACCCAGGAAGAAACCCAAGTGTTTGAGAAGATTTGCGAAGTAACAAATTTTTTACAAAAGTCTCTTGAGCCTCTTAAAAGTGTTAGCGGAAATCTTCACTGCATGAATATGTTGATTACTCTTTGTAATAAGCGGTTGGATTCTTTAGATCTAAAAATTTCCGAGTATGAAGGGAAGCGGCAAGAACCACCCGGATTCGAGCATTACTCCGCTAAAAAATTGAAAATTAAAGATAGTAATACCTAGATCTATCCTTGCTTTTATGCCTAGCTAGGGGCGTTAAACGATAGCGCTTGTTGGGAGGCAACCCAATTTTATTTTGTGTTTTTTGTTTTTGGTTCTGTTTAGGAATGAATAATCCATCTAGCCTCTGTTTAGATGTGGTTTTATGTTTTAATTAGTGTTTGTGCCAAGTAGAACCTATAGGATAAGCTATGATGATAGTTGATTTGATTCTGCTGAAAAAACAGAAACTTTGCGCTCACGAGAAAAAATTCAATAAATCACAGGAACGTGCTTTTGAGTTGATTCTTTTTGCTGATTATCAATAAAGAAATTTCCAGGACTTCCTATTTTGGTAGAAGTTTTAGAGTTCCAGAAGTTTGCGTTAGTTACAGATTGCTACAGACTGTTCTGTTTTTGACAGATTCTGTTTTTTGTGTGTTGTTTGCTTATTTTGATGAATCTATGGTTAGTAAAATAGTTTATAAACCATAGAAAAGTTGGAATAGAGTAGGTTTAACACCAATATAAATAAAGAATGAGTTCATTACAGTACCTTAAAGTAGTCTTTTGTTTTCTTTCTCTAACGGAGCTCACGAGATTTCTATTGAGTTTTGTGTTGTGAAGTTTTCAAGTTTTGGGTGAATTCTTTTGATGGATTATGGAACAAGGAGTGGCAAGAGCCTAAGCTTGGGTATGCCCATGGCACCCCAAAGATAATCCAAGGACACCAAAAAGTCAAAGCTTGGGGATGCCCCGGAAGGCAACCCCTCTTTCGTCCACTTCCATCGGTAATTGACTTGGAGCTATATTTTTATTCACCAACATGATATGTGTTTTGCTTGGAGGGTCTTGTATTATTTGAGTCTTTGCTTGTTAGTTTACCACAATCATCCTTGCTGTACACACCTTTTGAGAGAGCCATATATGATTTGCAATTTGATAGAATACTCTATGTGCTTCACTTATATCTTTTTGAGCGTGATAATTTTTGCTCTAGTGCTTCACTTAGATCTTTTAGAGCACGGTGGTGGATTTGTTTTAAAGAAACTTGATCTCTCATGCTTCACTTAGATTATTTTGAGAGTCGTCAATAGCATGGTAATTTTCTTAATGTTAATATACTTGGTGTTCAAGATATGTGAAACTTTCTTTTGAGTGCATTGAATACTAAGATAAGTTTGATGCTTGATAATTGTTTTGAGATATGGAGGTAATAATATCAAACTCATGCTAGTTGAGTAGTTGTGAATTTGAGAAATGCCTGTGTTGAAGTTGGTAAATCCCGTAGCATGCACGTATGATTAAAGTTGTGTAACAAATTTGAAGCATGAAGTGTACCTGGCTTGTGCATCCTTATGAGTGGCGGTCGGGGACAAGCGATGGTCTTTTCCTACCAATCTATCCCCCTGGGAGCATGCACGTAGTACTTGATTTTTGATGACTTCTAAATTTTTGCAATAAGTATATGAGTTCTTTTGACTAATGTTGAGTCCATGGATTATACGCACTTTTACCTTTCCGTCATTACTAGCCTCTTCAGTACCGTGCATTGCCCTTTCTCACATTGAGAGTTGGCGCAAACTTCACCGGTGCATCCAAACTCCGTGATATGATACCCTCTATCACACATAAACCTCCCTATATCTTCCTCAAAACAGCCACCATACCTACCTATTATGGCATTTCCATAGCCATTCCGAGATATATTGCCATGCAACTTTCCACCGTTCCGTTCATCATTATTATGACATACATTACTTTTGTCATATTGCCATTGCATGATCATGTAGTTGACATCGTATTTGTGGCAAAGCCACCATGCATTATTTTTCATACATGTCACTCTTGATTCATTGCACCATCCCGGTACACCGCCGAAGGCATTCATATAGAGTCATACCTTGTTCTAGTTTCGAGTTGTAATCCTCATGTTGTAATCAATAGAAGTGTAATGATCATCATTATTAGAGCATTGCCCAAATAAAAAAAAGAGAGAGAAAGGCCAAAATAAAAAAAAGGAAGGCCCAAAAAAAAAGAAAAGGGCAATGCTACTATCTCTTTTTCCACACTTGTGCTTCAAAGTAGCACCATGTTCTTCATGTAGTGAGTCTCATATTTTGTGCTTCAAAGTAGCACCTTGTTCTTCATGTAGTGAGTCTCATATATTGTGCTTCAAAGTTGCACCATGTTTTTCATATAGTGAGTCTCATAAGTTGTCTTTTTCATACTAGTGGGAATTTTTCATTATAGAACTTGGCTTGTATATTCCTACGATGGGCTTCCTCAAATGCCCTAGGTCTTCATGAGCAAGCAAGTTGGATGCACACCCACTAGTTTTCTTTTGTTGAGCATTCATAGCTCTAGTGCATCCGTTGCATGGCAATCCCTACTCCTCATGTTGACATCAATTGATGGGCATCTCCAAAGCCCATTGATTATCCTCATCAATGTGAGACTTTCTTCTTTTTTGTCTTCTCCACACAATCCCCATCATCATATTCTATTCCACCCATAGTGCTATATCCATGGCTCACGCTCATGTATTGCGTGAAGGTTGAAAAAGTTTGAGATTATTTAAGTATGAAACAATTGCTTGGCTTGTCATCGGGGGTACAGAAGTTGGGAACATCTTTGTGTGATGAAAATGAAGCATAGCCTAAATATATGATTTTGTAGGGATGAACTTTCTTTGGCCATGTTATTTTGAGATGACATAATTATTTTGATTAGTGTGCTTGAAGTATTATTATTTTTATGTCAATATGAACTTTTGTCTTGAATCTTTCGGATCCGAATATTCATATCACAATTAAGAAGATTTACATTGAAATTATGCCAAAGTATCACTCCGCATCAAAATTTCTCTTTTTATCATTTACCTACTCGAGGACGAGCAGGAATTAAGCTTGGGGATGCCTGATACGTCTCCAACGTATCTATAATTTTTGATTGCTCCATGCTACTTTATCTATTGTTTTGGACTATAATGGGCTTTATTTTCCACTTTTATATTATTTTTGGGACTAACCTATTAACCGGAGGCCCAGCCCAGAATTGTTGTTTTTTTGCCTATTTTAGTGTTTCGAAGAAACGAAATATCAAAGGGAGTCCAAACGGAATGAAACCTTCGGAAAGGTGATCTTCTCACCGAACGTGATCCAGGAGACTTGGACCCTACTCCAAGAAGTGCCAGAGGCGGTCACGAGGGTGGGGGCGTGCCCTCCCCCCCTAGGCGCGCCCCCTGCCTCGTGGGCCCCCTGACGCTCCACCGACGTACTCCTTCCTCCTATATATACCTACGTACCCCCAACAGATCGGGGACGGAGCAAAAAACCTAATTCCACCGCCGCAACTTTCTGTATCCGCGAGATCCCATCTTGGGGCCTGTTCCGGAGCTCCGTCGGAGGGGGCATCTACCACGGAGGGCTTCTACATCCTCACCATAGCCCCTCCGATGAAGTGTGAGTAGTTTACTTCAAACCTTCTTAGTAGCTAGATGGCTTCTTCTCTCTTTTTGGATCTCAATACAATGTTCTCCCCTCTCTCGTGGAGATCTATTCGATGTAATCTTATTTTTGCAATGTGTTTGTTGAGACCGATGAATTGTGGGTTTAGGATCCAGCTTATCTATGGAAAATATTTGATTCTTCTCTGAATTCTTTTATGTATGATTGAGTTATCTTTGCAAGTCTCTTCAAATTATCCGTTTGGTTTGGCCAACTAGATTGGTAGTTCTTGCAATGGGAGAAGTGCTTAGCTTTGGGTTCAATCTTGCGGTGACCTTACCCAGTGACAGAAAGGGTTGCAAGGCACGTATTGTATTGTTGCCATCGAGGATAACAAGATGGGGTATTTATCATATTGCATGAATTTATTCCTGTACATCATGTCATCTTGCTTAAGGCGTTACTCTGGTTTTAACTTAATACTCTAGATGCATGCTGGATAGCGCTCGATGAGTGGAGTAATAGTAGTAGATGCAGAATCGTTTCGGTTTACTTGTCACGGATGTGATGCCTATATACATGATCATTGCCTGGATAACCTCATAACTATGCTCAATTCTGTCAATTGCTCAACAGTAATTTGTTCACCTACCGTAGAATACTTATGCTCTTGAGAGAAGCCACATGGCCCCCGGGTCTATTCTCATCATATCAATCTCCATCACTTTATTACTTGCTTTTGCTTTTACTTTTTACTTTGCATCTTTATACCAAAAATACCAAAAATATTATCTCTATCAGATCTCACCCTCGTAAGTGACCGTGAAGGGTGACAACCCCTAAGCGTTGGTTGCGAGTAGCTATCGTTTTGTGCAGGTACGAGGGACTTGCGCATGGTCTCCTACTGGATTGATACCTTGGTTCTCAAAAACTGAGGGAAATACTTACGCTACTGTGTTGCATCATCCTCTCCTCTTCAGGGAAATCCAACGCAAGCTCGATACGTAGCACTCATGTTCTATTACGGCCTGGATTTCCACGATCTGGCCCCAAACATCATCCTCAACATCTCGACGTTTATCGCCGTGTGCAAGATCTTCCTCCGCATCCAGCCCCACTTCGGCATATGGCTGAAGACCTTCAATGTCAAGCCGAAGGTTGTGGGCGGCCGTCAAGCGGAGTGCGGAGGCGCCATGTTGGGCAAGATGCCCAACGTCACCTGGCTCGAGGGCTCCTTTGTGGAAACCATCAAAGGGTGGCAATCGGGGTGGTTCTACATCACTGAGCCGCGTGACCCTGAATGGGCAGCGGCCCCCGAATTCCAATCTGGCATCTCTACACGGCTCACCTCCTGGAAAGAGACGGGCCTATCGTGGGGTAATCTGGAAGAGGTGACCGGACTCCAAACCTGTGTCCAAAACTTGGTGGACAAGAAGGTTAAGCTTGTCAACGTAGTCCAGGTCGTGCTCTTCCGCCGGATCCTCCCGTGTCAACGACGGGCTTTCAACTTGTGGGAGTTCGACCCGGCTCAGCACCAAACTTTGTCCAGGCTCTTCGACACAACGCACGAAGATGCCTGGAAGGTGCTATTCAAGAGCTCTGAGGTTCCCCCACCCATTACCGAGGATCGCGAATTCTGCGCAAAGCGTCAAGCCAGTGTGGTAAGCTTGTTTTACCCTTTACAGGATACTTGTTTTCCATAGTTTGACTCTATGCGGGATCTAAGCTCCCGCTCCTTTGACAGGACTGGAAGAAGACGCCCGGATAGTTTAACTGTCCGGCTCCTTTGCCCGAAGGCCCAGCTGATGCACGCTTGATGAAGCTGCTGGTCTCGGCACCTCACATGGTGCCGGAGAAGAAGGCCACGGGAACTCGAAAGAGCTCTCGGCGCCTGGTGGTGTCGGATTCATCGCCTGACGACCCCGAAGTGCACTCCTCCTCCGAAGACAAGGAGGAGGAAGAAGAAGCCTCTCCCCCTCCAACAGGGGGAGTAAAGAAAAGGATGGCCGCCCCAACTGGGGAGGTCGGAGGGTCCAAGAAGGGGAAGACCCTTCTTCCGGACTACGCCTCCGACACCGACGATGGCGGAGAGGAGTGGCCATCCAAGGCTAAGCCCCTGGCAAAATCGTAAGTAGCCGGATACCAGAATAACTCATGGCATTCCTTTATTGCACAGTACCTTCTGACACCAAATATAATCATGCAGTCCGCCCAAGGCTCAGCTCGACGATTCGTCGAGCGGCTCCTTGGATTCGTCGGATGTGAATAGTCTTTCACTCCCGACTGCTACGTCCTCTCGCCCTACGGACGATGCCGAGGTGGAGTACCAAAAGGGGCTAAGCCAGGAGGAGTGGTCCTGGAGGCGCCACAAGGCGACCTCCCGGACTCCAGGCCCAAAGGGGATGAAACCCCAGAGGGGACTAAGTCCGGCCCTGCGCCGGACACCATACCGGAACCTTCAGTGGTTCTGGAGTCCGGTAGGCGGCCCCTTCGTAAGAAGGGCAAGCCTACGACACCGACGGCCTCCGTCCAACCGGAGGCGCCAGACAATTTGCTGGAGGTGCTTAACGGCGCCTCCATCGACGAGGAGCACCACACTATTATGAGTGCGGTGATCCGGAAGGTTCAGTCCGCCAAGAGCGGGCTGACAGAAGCCTGTGCCAGCCTTCTAACAGGCTTCAAGGTATGTATTTAAAACATGTAAAAATATTACGGCATAGACAGTAGCCCCTGATGCTCAGTTTGGTGTTTGGAAAGAAAAGCCGGACTGAGGATCTAAAAAGATATACGCATGAGTCTAACATAAATATGTCAATATGGGAATGCAGGCTGCGCTGCTGACCTCTGCCGCTCTGACTGCGGAGGTAGATGCATTGAAGCAGAGCCTTGAGTGGTCCGAGAACGAGCTCGGCCGTGCCAAGAAGCAGCTCGAGGACAAGGAAGGTAGGTAGTACCTTATATAAGTATATAAAAATACCTGGTTGCAAATAATGACAGGACCAACGTGAATGTTACAGGGGCCACCACTGAGGTGGCGACCCTGAAGGAAACGCTGTCCAAGGCCGAAGACAATGCGGCCGTGGAGCACACCGAGCGAGAGAAAAAAGAGGTGCAGGTGGCGGAGGTACGGCAAGAGCTCAATGCTCTTGTGAAAAAACACGAGAGTTTAGAGCTTGACTCAAAGACTTGAGAGTCCGAGCTTGCCTCGGCACTAGAAAGCGCCAAATCTGCCAAGGCCGAAGCCCAAAAAGCCCTCCAGGAAATTGAGGCGATGAAAAAGATAGCGGCGGGTAAGGCATTCTTTATGCAAAGCAAGCATGTGAAAGTGAATTACTTGTTACTTACCCGAATCTGGAGCTCTCCAGGAGCATTCATAGATCTACCCCGCAGTGTGTCCGATGCCGCCGCATTCTACCGAGCTGAAGAAGGGAGCTTGATGGAGAAAGTGTTCTGGTCCCAGTATTCTAAGGCCGGACACCCGGTGCCCTTGAGCGACCAGCTGAAGCAGTTGGTCGAGCTTCATAAGGTAGCCAAACAGGCCATGAAGGGCCTTATAGGCCGGCTGTGGCCTGAGGAGGTCCTGCCTGAGAGCTACTTTGGGCTGGTGAGGCGGCTGGTGGATGCCTGTCCATGGCTTGAAGTCATCAAGCACTCCGTATGCATCGAAGGCGCCCGTAGGGCCCTTGCCCATGCCAAAGTGCACTGGGGCAAGCTGGATGCTGAGAAGCTGGTGAAGGATGGGCCACTGGAGGGGAAGGAGCATCGCAAGCCCGAGTTGTATTATGAGGGCGTCCTGAAGGGTGCCCGAATTGTGGCGAACGAATGTTCCAAGGATTTAATTTTTTGAGTAAACTCGCTCGTGTGTATTTTGTGCGCTGAAAACTTGTTCATATGCGCTAAGCAACGCTTTTTTTAATTTAAAATATAACCTTCTGTGCGGCCATTTATTAAATCTAAGAGATGCAAGTCGTCGGCTTCTGCCCCCATGCCACGAGTGCTAGGGTGTTCGGGATAAACCTGAGCGCTCTTGTTCCCATTCTTGGGTCCTTCGAGGGAGGCGCTCAGCACAACGAACAAGGCAATCGGACTTATAATGCTTTATCACTCTCACTTAGCATAGAATTCTATAATTTTAAATTTCGGCGAAGCCCCTAGTATTCGGAAGACCGAGTTCGGGGCGCTATCCACGCCTAGGCCGGACAAAGCCAGCTCCTCGCTCTAAGCGGCATAAGTCTTTAGGGACTCGAAAAACCTCTCGAACAGCGACCGGCTCTCGCCCTATCATGACGGTCAGTTTTAGCTTTCTCTACTGAGGTGTTAACCCAGCTCAACTGGGGCACAATCGCAGTAGTTCTCCCAGCGCTACCTTAGCCGATATAGCGGAACGTAAGGTACCAAAAGATGGGAGCCGGGCAAACCCAACTATTGACCCAAGACATGATTCGGAGCCGATGCATATAATGATATAAGTTCGGGGTGCCGCACTCATGAGAGTGTTCAGTCTTCTCGCACCGTATTCTGGGGTACTTAAGCCCCTGTTGTATTGGCCGTACCAAAGTGTACAGTTGCATAATGTCATAACTGAACATATTTAAAAAATGAATGCAATAATAGACAAGAGCTATGTATTATTTATTAAAGGGCTGCTATGAAAGCAGAACGATACAAATAGTGCGGTAAGCAAGAGATGGGATTATTTGACATGTCCCCCTCCAGGGGCAAGCTGCGAGACTTTAAGTAAGACAGGTATTTAGCTTGTTATAGAGACCACCTGGACATTCGACGTGGCTTGTTGTCTCCCTGGCTGATGCATCGTGTGTTCGGCGATTGTACTGCCGGGCAGGCCTTCCGAATAGTGGAGTCCTGAAAGTAAGAAAAGAGAAATGACAAAATTGGGAGCCCCTGGTGCGGTTGAGCCATATTCTGGGCGTGCCGTGGTTGTGCCCCTCCCCTTATGCCCATGGTATTTCCAGAGCGTAATTATGTACGCGTGGTACTGGTTTCGCGAGTTTGCGAGGGCTGGGGTTGGGGCCGCACTGCTATACTTACTCGGAACGTGCCAGACGGTCTTTTTGTGGGTTACTCCGGGCGTGCTTGACGGTGTCCGGACGTTTAACAGCCAGACTGGAGAATTGCCTTGAGAGGCTACTTTGTACTTCCGCCGCGAGGGCCGCCGTGTGCTCCCCTGTTCGGAGAGAGTGTTCGGTGTTTCCATTGACCGTAATGACTCCTCGAGGGCCTGGCATCTTGAGCTTGAGGTATGCGTAGTGCGGCACCGCATTGAACTTTGCAAATGCGGTTCGCCCGAGCAGGGCATGATAGCCACTGCGGAACGGACTATGTCGAAGATTAACTCCTCACTTCGAAAATTATCCTGGGATCCGAAGACCACTTTGAGTGTAACTGAGCCTGTACAGCTGGCCTCTACACCTAGTATGACGCCTTTAAAGGTCGTCTTTGTGGATTTAATCCTTGAGGGATATATGCCCCTTTTTCGCACTGTATCCTGATAAAGTAGGTTCAGGCTACTGCCGCCGTCCATGAGGACTCTAGTGAGGTGAAATCCGTCAATGATTGGGTCTAGAACCAATGCAGCGAATCCACCGTGACGGATGCTAGTGGGGTGGTCCCTTCGATCAAAGGTGATCGGGCAGGAGGACCATGGGTTGAACTTTGGGGCAACTGGCTCCAACGCATATACGTCCTTGAGCGCACGTTTCCGTTCCCTTTTGGGGATGTGGGTTGCGTATATCATGTTCACCGTCCACACTTGTGGGGGAAAGCCCTTCTGTCCTCGACCTCTTTGTCTGCCGCTCTCTCATGAGGGCTGGCTTCTCCATCCTCCTGTGCTAAATCCTGCTGGAGGGGGTTGTCTTCGGCACTATCCGGGGTGTTATTATCTCCCGTACCGGAATTGCCATTTTTGCTTTGGCGGGATTTAGAGCGGCGCCGCTGACGCCGGCGCTTAGGCTATTTCTTGGAGGGGTCATCGTCTGTTGCTCCATCGCCATTCCCTTCTTTTGGGGTGTCCACCATGTATATGTCGTATGATCAGGTGGCTTTCCAGTGCCCTATAGGCGCTGGTTCTTGATTGTCTCCTTCATCGGCGTCTATACCGTCGATGTCTTCGGAGTCGAAGTCGAGCATGTCGGTTAAATCATCGACAGTGGCTATCAAGTGGGTGGTGGGTGGGTTTTGAATTTCTTTGTCGTCCGCATCCCAACCTTGCTGACCATAGTCCGGCCAGGGCTCTCCTGACAAAGAGAGAGACTGTAGTGAATTCAGAATGTCGCCAAAGGGCGAGTGCTGAAAGATGTCCGCGGCGGCGAACTCCATGATCGGCACCCAATCGGGTTCGATCGGCAGGGGTGCGGAAGGCTCGGAATCCCGAAAGGAGTCCGGCCCCTTGGAGTCGCGATCTTCGCGAAGGACAAGACTGGTGTTCGGCTTGATCGTCGTAGAGATTGCAGCCTCCGACGCGGTGTCCAGCCACCCGTCCTCGATCGGCGCAGTCGGCTCCGAGATAAGGGTCAGAGCGGACACCGGAGCGGCCCTCTGGGCACTGTCCGGCGGCAGAGCTAGATCATGCCCATCATGACAGTGAGGTGCGCTCGGCTGTGGCTCGAATCCGTCGAAGATCAAGTCTCCGTGGATGTCAGCCGTGTAGTTAAAACTTCCAAATCTGACCTGATGGCCAGGGGCATAGCTTTTGATCTGCTCCAGATGACCAAGTGAATTGGCCCACAGTGCAAAGCCGCCGAATACGAAGATCTGTCCGGGGAGAAAAATCTCACCCTAGACCACATAGTTGTTGATTATCGGAGAAGCCATCGGGCCTAAAGGTGACGACACAGAGGAACTCTCAATGAAAGCACCAATGTCGGTGTCAATGTCAGGACCCCGACTCAATGCCACATAGATCTAGCATGTAACACTTCATATCACTTTGCGGCCTCACGCACGGTATTCCCACGGGTGTCGCCTTACCTTTACCCGGGACCGTTTGCGCCTTTTGGCACACGTATATGACAGTGTCGCTAGCATCCATATGATAAGGAGCCCGGGCTGACATGGCCAGTCGTAAACCCAAAGTGGCACAAACTTACAGGGACAGGCATCCATGACCCAGCATCGAACGTGTCGGTCATCAGCGAGTGAATCCAGGCTGTAGCACTGGGCTAGCAGGACTCCGGTGAGCCGGGCTGTAGCGGGCTAACAGGACTCCGGTATTCATCGCGTGACATTTACCCGAAGGGACAGACACAGGAACGAAGAAGGACACATGCCGGCCAGCCTAAGTGTTCCGGAGCAGTAGCAAGCTACCATGGCTCGGTGGAAACACTAGGAGACATTTCCCGGTAAGAGAGGCTACTAAAGATAAACAACTAGATGGTCAGATCCCACACATACCAAGCATTTCAATAGCATACACACAATATGCTCGATATGTGCAGATACAACATGGCATCACAACATGACTCTACGACTCAAGTAATTTATTCAATAGGCTCCGAGGAGCGAGACATTACAAACATGGGTCTCATGACCCAACAATCAGAGCATACAAGTCAAAGCACAAGCGGAAGCTATCATGTCTGAGTACAGACATCTATAAATGAAAAAGGCTGAGAAGCCTGACTGTCGATCAGATCCTGCCGAGGGCACAAGATCGTAGCTGAGGTATCAAGCTAAACGTCGAAGTCCAAGCGGAACTACTAATGAGACTGAAGTCTCTCTGCAAAACATAAAATATGCAAACGTGAGTACAAATGTACCCAGCAAGACTTACATCAGAACTAACTACATATGCATCATTATCAACAAAGGGATGGTGGGGTTTAACTGCAGCAAGCCAGCTTTGACTCGGTGGCTATCCTGAACTACGACTGCAAGTAACTCTTTTGAGGTGGCGCACACGAGTCCACATATTCACCATATCAATACACCACTATGGATCCGCTCCCGTCTCCCTACGAGAACGCCATCCATAGCACTCACGCTTATCTTGCGCATTTTAAAGTATCCACTTTCACTTGTCTATGAACTGATATAAGCAACCCAGAAGTCCTTTACCGCGGACACGGCTATTCGAATAGATGATGTTAACCCTGCAGGGGTGTACTTCTTCATACATGTTTCCACCACTTAGCGTCTGCACACGACATGTGCTCGGCAGACTTCAAGCGAAAGCCGACGTGGGTGTAGACCACG
>NC_041389.1:485255398-485258927 GCF_002162155.2 Triticum dicoccoides | reverse complement strand
TCGCAAGCACAGCGAGGGGTCGAGGGGGAGACGGTGGGTGCGGTGGTGCTCGTCGGTGGCGGCGGGCGCATTCGGTGAGCGAGAGGGAGAGGCGAACAGGGGGGGAAGAGGGGCACGGGGAGAGGGGAGCGGTGCAGGGGGTGCGTGGCGTCGTCCGGGGCGTCGCTGGGGAGGCCAGGGAGGAAGCAGGAGGTGGCTAGGGGGGGGGAAGCAGGAGGTGGCCGGGGCAGCGTCGGCGAGCGCCACGCCTCGCCTCTGCTCGTCCTCCTGGCAGAGGAGGAAGAGGACAAAGGAGGAGGAGGTGGGCTGGGCCGGCTGGGGGAACTGGGCCGGCTCTGGTAAGCAGGTAGGTGGCCCAGGTGGGCTGCAGGTAATGTTTCTCTTCTTTCCCTTTTATTTTTTTTCTTCTGTTTTGTTTTATTTAATTTCGTTTTGCCACTGTTTTGAATTTTAAACAAATTCAAACAATGCCAAAAACTCCTCTGAATATTTTATATTGCTAGATGGAATTTTCCAAAAGCTTATAAAATATTTCAGGGGTATTTGAAATTATATTCTAATTATATGAATATAATTCAAATTCAAATAGCTAATGAATTAAATCCAAAGTCCCAAAAATAAATCCTTAAAAATGTTCAATATTTTGGTTGGGACCAGAACCCTTGCCAAAAATTATCAAACATTTAAGAAGAGCATTTTGGAACAATGAATGAGATTTTTAGGGTTTCTGCCCTTCTTTTATTTAGGGTTTTGAGGCTTCCAATTTCCCTCATTTCAAATTTCAGAATTTAAACATGATGCACACATGAAGCTAGCCTAGAGCAATGCCAGAAGCTAGGGATGTGACAACTCACCCCCACTAAACAAGAATCTCGTCTCGAGATTCAAGCATAGGGTAAGGTGAAGGGGAAACGCAAACTAGTATAATCTTCACGATCCAGGGTGCACTTCAAATGAACGTTGGTTTGAACACCATCATTGTCTTGATGTCTTGCTCTGAGAAATCCTGCCAACATGACATGGAGGGAAGAAGGAGACTCTAGAAGGGTCGATCTTCTTGAAGATCGAACAACTCACGGAATGAGACATAGGACCATCTCTCGGGTTGAGACACGAGATACACATCAAGAGGGGTGGAAAGAAACGGATGACGAGGGTTCACTGGGTAGACAACAATTTCACGCTTAAGAAGGTGGTAAACGATTGTCAACGTAGCGAGGAGTTGAGTTGCCATGATACCATAACGATACACCTTAGGGGAGGTGACTCGTAGAGATATTCCCTTAAGTGGCAAAAAGAATTACTTTTGATTCAGATATCATTGAAACTCTTTAAACTAGCCTAAGACAATTCTCGAGCGATCGTTTGGAGGGGGTCGGTAGAATGGCATACTCGGACTTGGATGATGTGGATTACCTTGTTGAAGACAACGTAATGGATGAATTTGCTTATCACCGGAAATGGAAGAGACCCATGGTAGAATGGCACATTGACGGTGCAAGCTGGGAACAAAATGCAAATGCTGGGAATGATTCTGGTAACTGGGGAAGAACCCAACAAAAGAGAGTGAATTCACTGTTTTGAAAAGGTCATAGCATTTGCCGAGGAAACTGAGAGGAATCCCAGTTAGAGATGATGATAACACGTAGTGCTTGTGCGTGCTCTCAAGAACTTGAGCATTTCCATAATCATCAAGGTTTTACCAACATCCGTGTCAAGGGTCCTGGCAACACAACTTGCTACCATGATGGCTAATGATGGATGATGCAGATGCAAAGGAAGATAACACCTTCTCAGATTTCACCTTAGCGAGGCCAAGGAGATAAAAATCTGGATGATCGACCGAGAGACATTTAGCACTCCGCTTCCAATGTTCTCCTTGATGTGCTAGTATAACCCATTCATAGATATGGTTTGATATCTAAAACATCAAGTAAAAGGTCGGACTTAGGGAACACAAAAATCCATAGGGGCAACTAGGGAGTAAATCCTACGAAATCCCTATGGGGGGGGTGGCCAACTTCCTCAAACAAGATATTATAATAATAGGTCTTCCGGTTGGGTGTGTTGGCCACGACATCCACTTTACCGGTTATCGAGGGACCAATATTATAGTTCTTGGAAAATGTTCCAACCATCATATCTGCCTGAGATTCAGATCTGGTTGGTGTTAGGATATTCCAGACTCATCGAGTCTAGGAAGAAAAATGAAAGTTTGCAACACAAATTGACGAGATGACGTTGCGGGATTCTCGGGAGATGAACTACGATAGCAAGCTCCAAAACATGAGCTGGTTCTGCTACAAACATGTGAACACGTTGTCCCAGACAAGCATGCCCACCTGGTAGTCTTACAATAAAACACTACCGAGTTCAGGAGGGGGAACCATCAACGAGGGTATCGAAGTTCTTTCATAAGTCCGGATTAGCTCTTATGAAGGAACTCCTTCTCCTTGAACAAATCAATCAGTGGCTTGGTGTGCTAGGGACACATATAGAATGAAGGTTGCAAGTCTCCAGACTACAGAATACTTCGCACGTGTGCATGACTGATTTGGAATGATTCCAAAGAAAGCAACATTGACTTTCTCTAATCCACGGCGGCAACTTGCATCAGATGCACATGAATTAAAGGAAGTCACTACCTTCATCCAAACATATGCTTCATGAGCTAGCATGAACAAATGCTTTCAAAAGTTTCCAACACTAGCTTAATGTTCAGCAAAATTATGGAGAAGACAAGGATGTTGTCAATGGGCTCAACAACAATTCATCTAGGTTTCCTTTTAAAAGGAATTCCATAGTTAAGTGAACACGGTGATAGCATTGGTCAGACCCAAAGGATATAATGGTGTATGCTCGAGGGATCAACCACGAGTAAGACAACATTACGAACATCGTTGGTTCCGACTTGACTTGACGATGGCCCACACTCAAATCAAAGGATTGATAAGACAATAGGTCCAGCAACTGATCACAGGGACCAATCGATGAAGATATCATCTTTCTTCAACACACACTACACAAGAATATCCCTTTGGAACGAACTAAGTCAGGCAAGATTTTATCTTCCAACTCTCCAAGTTGTTGTCTAGCTTAACCAACTAGCTCAGGGATATCTAACACCGATTCTTGGAGAGAAGGTGGTTCACAAGAAACCAACTTGATCACGAACTCAACATAGCGGTCAGGTGACAACCCGGTAACACCTCCAAGAAGATATTTGGAAAGTCACGAACCACCGGTATGTTACTAAGCTCGAGAACAATCTTGCTTTTGAGGGCAAGACGATATGATCAAATGAGTGAGGACTTGACAAGATCCTAACTCATCAATCGAAGGGTGCACCAAAATAAGGACTAGGTAGCACGATCAGTCTTAGAAGGATGATTCGAAAACCAACATACTAAGAATGAAATTATTATCCTTTAACTACCAAGCAACAGAGTTGCTAGCAGTATTGATTTCACACATCACAATTCATTTGTCGGTATTCCGGTTGCATCAACACGAGGGCCGAGGAATGAAC
>NC_041389.1:485245681-485250243 GCF_002162155.2 Triticum dicoccoides | reverse complement strand
CGGTGGTGCTCGTCGGTGGCGGCGGGCGCATTCGGTGAGCGAGAGGGAGAGGCGAACAGGAGGGGAAGAGGGGCACGGGGAGAGGGGAGCGGTGCAGGGGGTGCGTGGCGTCGTCCGGGGCGTCGCTGGGGAGGCCAGGGAGGAAGCAGGAGGTGGCTAGGGGGGGAAGCAGGAGGTGGCCGGGGCAGCGTCGGCGAGCGCCACGCCTCGCCTCTGCTCGTCCTCCTGGCAGAGGAGGAAGAGGACAAAGGAGGAGGAGGTGGGCTGGGCCGGCTGGGGGAACTGGGTCGGCTCTGGTAAGCAGGTAGGTGGCCCAGGTGGGCTGCAGGTAATGTTTCTCTTCTTTCCCTTTTATTTTTTTTCTTCTGTTTTGTTTTATTTAATTTCGTTTTGCCACTGTTTTGAATTTTAAACAAATTCAAACAATGCCAAAAACTCCTCTGAATATTTTATATTGCTAGATGGACTTTTCCAAAAGCTTATAAAATATTTCAGGGGTATTTGAAATTATATTCTAATTATATGAATATAATTCAAATTCAAATAGCTAATGAATTAAATCCAAAGTCCCAAAAATAAATCCTTAAAAATGTTCAATATTTTGGTTGGGACCAGAACCCTTGCCAAAAATTATCAAACATTTAAGAAGAGCATTTTGGAACAATGAATGAGATTTTTAGGGTTTCTGCCCTTCTTTTATTTAGGGTTTTGAGGCTTCCAATTTCCCTCAGTTCAAATTTCAGAATTTAAACATGATGCACACATGAAGCTAGCCTAGAGCAATGCCAGAAGCTAGGGATGTGACAGTCAAAACCGGCGGATCTCGGGTAGGGGGTCCCGAACTGTGCGTCTAGGCGGATGGTAACAGGAGACGAGGGACACGATGTTTTTACCCAGGTTCGGGCCCTCTCGATGGAGGTAAAACCCTACTCCTCTTGATTAATATTGATGATATGGGTAGTATAAGAGTAGATCTACCATGAGATCAGAGAGGCTAAACCCTAGAAGCTAGCCTATGGTATGATTTTTGTTCGTCCTACGGACTAAAACTCTCCGGTTTATATAGACACCGGAGAGGGCTAGGGTTACACAGAGTCGGTTACAATGGGAGGAGATCTACATATCCGTATCACCAAGCTTGCCTTCCACGCCAAGGAAAGTCCCATCCGGACACGGGACGAAGTCTTCAATCTTGTATCTTCATAGTCCGGGAGTCCGGCCAAAGGTCATAGTCCGGCCATCCGGACACCCCCTAATCCAAGACTCCCTCATTTGTTACAAAACATGATCATCTCATACAACAATTTATATCACATCATTCCTTGACCATATCACATCACAGCAAGCCCTGCAAAACACAAGTTAGACGTCCTCTACTTTGTTGTTGCAAGTTTTACGTGGCTGCTACGGGCTTCTAGCATGAACCGTTCTTACCTACGCATCAAAACCACAACGATTTTTCGTCAAGTGTGTTGTTTTAACCTTCAATAAGGATCGGGCGTAGCCACACTCAATTCAACTAAAGTTGGAGAAACAGAGACCCACCAGCCACCTATGTGCATAAGCATGTTGGTAGAACCAGTCTCATGAACGCGGTCATGTAATGTCGGTCTGGGCCGCTTCATCCAACAATACCGCTGAATCAAAGTATGACATGCTGGTAAGCAGTATGACTATTATCGCCCACAACTCTTTGTGTTCTACTCATGCATATAACATCTACGCATAGACCTGGCTCTGATGCCACTGTTGGGGAACACAGTAATTTCAAAATTTTCCTACGATCATGTAAGATCTATCTAGGTGATGCATAGCAACAAGGGGGGAGTGTGTCCACGTACCCTTGTAGACCAAAAGCGGAAGTGTTAAGTAACATGGTTGATGTAGTCAAACATCTTTGCGATCCAACCAATCAAGTACTGAACGCATGACACCACCGCGATCTGCACACGTTCAGCTCGGTGACGTCCCTCGAACTCTAGATCCTACTGATGCCGAAGAAGAGTTTCGTCAGCACGACAGTGTGGTGACGGTGATGATGAAGTTACCGGCGCAGGGCTTCGCCTAAGCACTACAATGATATGACCGAGGTGGAAATCTATGGAGGGGGCACCGCACACGACTAAAAGATCAACTTGATCAACTTGTGTGTCTATGGGGTGCCCCCCTCCCCCGTAGATAAATGAGGAGAGGAGGGGGCCGGCCGGCCGGCCTCAAGGGGCGCGCCCAAGGGGGGGAGTCCTACTCCAAGTAGGAGTAGGTTCCCCCCTTTCCTAGTCCAACTAGGAGGTGAAGGAAGGGGAGGAGAGAAGGAAAGGGGGGCTGGCCCCCCTAGTTCAATTCGGTTTGGGCTAGGGGGCGCGTGCCACACCTTGGCCTGCCTCCTCTCTTCCACCACTTGGCCCATGAGGCCCATTAACCCCCCCGGGGGGTTCTGGTAACCCTCCGGTACTCCGGTTTTATCCTAAACTTCTTCGGAACACTTCCGGTGTATGAATATAGCCGTCCAATATATCAATCTTTATGTCTCAACCATTTCGAGACTCCTTGTCATGTCCGTGATCTCATCCGGGACTCCTAACAACCTTCGGTACATAAAATCACATAAACTCGTAATACCAATTGTCATCGAATGTTAAGCGTGCAGACCCTACGGGTTCGAGAACTAGGTAGACATGAACGAGACACGTCTCCGGTCAATAACCAATAGCGGAACCTGGATGCTCATATTGGTTCCTACATATTCCACGAAGATCTTTATTGGTCAAACCGCATAACAACTTACGTTGTTCCCTTTGTCATCGGTATGTTACTTGCCCGAGATTCGATCGTCTGTATCATCATACCTAGTTCAATCTTGTTACTCATTCCGTAATACTTCATCCCGCAACTAACTCATTAGTCACAATGCTTGCAAGGCTTATAGTGATGAGTGTTACCGAGAGGGCCCAGAGATACCTCTCCGAAACATGAAGTGACAAATCCTAATCTCGATCTATGCCAACCCAACAAACACATTCAGAGACACCTGTAGAGCACCTTTATAATCACCCATTTATGTTGTGATGTTTGGTAGCACATAAAGTGTTCCTCTGGTATTCGGGAAGTGCATAATCTCATAGTCTGAGGAACTTGTAGAAGTCATGAAGAAAGCAAAAGAAATGATACTGACACGATCATAATGCTAAGCTAACGGATGGGTCATGTCCATCACATCATTCTCTTAATGATGTGATCCCGTTCATCAAATGACAACACATGTCTATGGTTAGGAAACATAACCATCTTTGATAAACGAGCTAGTCAAGTAGAGGCATACTAGGGACAATATGTTTTGTCTATGTATTCACACATGTACTAAGTTCCGGTTAATACAATTCTAGCATGAACAATAAACATTTATCATGAAATAAGGAAATAAATAATAATTTTATTATTGTCTCTAGGGCATATTCCCTTCACCTCTTGCCAAACTCATGGCAAGTTACACAATAGGTCTGGTACACAGCATGACATACTTTATAGATCTATGGCTGAGGCATAGGGAATGACTTTCATTCTCTCTCTCCATCTTCTATCATGGTCGAGCTTTGAGTCTTACTCAACTTCACAGCTTGCAACACAGGAAAGAACCCATTCTTAGACTGATCCATTTTGAACTTATTCAAAACTTTGCTAAGGTATGTGCTTTGTGAAAGTCTTATTAAGTGTCTCGATCTATCCCTATAGATCTTGATGCCCAATATGTAAGTAGCTTCACTAAGGTATTTCATTGAAAAACTCTTATTCAAGTATCTTTTTTTATGCTATCCAGAAATTCTATACCATTCCAATCAATAATATGTCATCTACATATAATATCAGAAATGCTACAAAGCTCCCACTTACTTTCTTGTAAATATAGCCTTCACCGTAAGTCTGTATAAAGCCATATGCTTTGATGACCTCATTAAAGCATATATTCCAACTCCGAGATGCTTGCACCAGTCCATAGATGGATCGCTGGAGCTTGCACACTTTGTTAGCACCTTTAGGATCGACAAAACCTTCTATTTGCATCATATACTACTAGAATTAGGATCTTTGCCATCAGCCAGCTCTTTGCCGTCTGCCAGCTGACGGCAAAGAGTGTCTTTGCCATCAGCTTGAGGAAAATTGATGGCAAAGACTGATCTGACAGCAAAGGTCATGTTTGCCATCGGCCAGCTTTTTGACGTCCGCTAGCAGACGGCATAGAAGCTTTGCCGTCAGTGAGCAGATGGTAAAGAGGGAGGGTGGCCCACTAGCGAGAGCCACCTAACGGTCACTTTCTTTGCCGTCCGCTAGTCGACGGCAAAGAAAGTGCACTAACTGACGTCCGTTAGCTAGGAGAACCGTGCCCTAACTAAAAAGCAAACACGACCGCACCCCACCCCCTCTCTCTCTCTCTTTGTCCTCTCTATCCGCCCCATGCCCGAGCCATCGCTACCCCGCGCCACCCCCGTTGCCGGCCGCCCCGCCCCCGTGCCGCCGTCGCTCCGCGCCACCCACATCACAGCGCCGCCCCGGCAACCCCCTCTCCG
>NC_041389.1:485225097-485245424 GCF_002162155.2 Triticum dicoccoides | reverse complement strand
ACCCTGTCGACCCCCTCCTCCTCCCAGCGCCACCCCGACCTCGACCTCGACCGCTCCTCGCCCTCAAGTAAGTGTGCCACTCTTCATGGTGCCCCAAGTGCTCGGGTTTTTAGAGTGATTTTGTACAAGAATGAACACAGGGTAAATCCTCAATAAAAACCCAAATATGGATCTTTGAATTAAAGAAGTGATTCAATGCTTGTTAAAATAAGTGATTCAAAGCGAAGTTGCAGATGTTGGAGAAGACTAGGATTGTATAACTAGTTGTTGCATTGTAGCGATGTTTAGATGCTTATCCTAGATTTTAGTCTATTACATAACTCAAGTTGAGCATTGTCTGCTAGCTCATCCTAGTATGTTGAACTAGTTGCTGCATAGCAATCTAGTTTCTGAGATAGACTATTCTCTCTTGTTGCAGGGCTGTATTACTTTATGTAGTTTCTTTAGTAGATGTGCTTAGTAAATTAAAAGGGGAACTGTAATAATTATGTTGCTTGGCAGATCTTTTTATTGTCATTACTTAAGTTGTAATCATGGCTCATTTTGTAACAAATGGCTCATTGTGTTGGAGAGTACAAGCGAGCATTATTGGGAGTAGATCAAATTATAACATATTGTTAGTCAAATTTTCAACGTCATGTTGCTAAGGCTTCCTGACACTTTTATGAAGATGCTGGACGGCCATCGGCCAAAGAATGTGAAAATGCGACAGGTCGGCAGCGGGCCTCGCACGCATTGGGACGTGGAGATGGTGATCAGGTACAGCCACACGTACCTGTGTCGTGGCTGGGAGCAGTTCTACCATGCCTATTGTTGGAAATATGCCCTAGAGGCAATAATAAAAGGATTATTATTATATTTCCTTGTTCATGATAATTGTCTATTATTCATGCTATAATTGTGTTATCCGGAAATCATAATACATGTGTGAATACATAGACCACAACATGTCCCTAGTGAGCCTGTAGTTGACTAGCTCGTTGATCAACAGATAGTCATGGTTTCCTGACTATGGACATTGGATGTCATTGATAATGGGATCACATCATTAGGAGAATGATGTGATGGACAAGACCCAATCCTAAGCATAGCATAAGATCGTGTAGTTTGTTTGCTAGAGCTTTTCCAATGTCAAGTATCATTTCGTTAGACCATGAGATCGTGTAACCCCCGGATACCGTAGGAGTGCTTTGGGTGTACCAAACGTCACAACGTAACTGGGTGACTATAAAGGTATACTACGGGTATCCATGAAAGTATCTGTTGGGTTGACACAGATCGAGACTGGGATTTGTCACCCCGTATGACGGAGAGGTATATCTGGGCCCACTCGGTAATGCATCATCATAATGAGCTCAATGTGACCAAGTGTTTGGTCACGGGATCATGCATTACAGTACGAGTAAAGTTACTTGCCGGTAACGAGATTGAACGAGGTATTGGGATACCGACGATCGAATCTCGGGCAAGTAACGTACCGATTGACAAAGGGAATTGTATACGGGATTACTTGAATCCCCGACATCATGGTTCATCCGATGAGATCATCGTGGAACATGCGGGAGCCAACATGGGTATCCAGATCCTGTTGTTGGTTATTGGCCAGAGAGCTGTCTCGGTCATGTCTACGTGATTCCTGAACCCATAGGGTCTACAAACTTAAGGTTCGGTGATGCTAGGGTTGTAGAGATATTAGTATGCGGTAACCCGAAAGTTGTTCGGAGTCCCGGATGAGATCTCGGACGTCACAAGGAGTTCCGTAATGGTCCGGAGGTGAAGAATTGTATATAGGAAGTCCAGTTTAGGCCACCGGGAAAGTTTCGGGGTTCACCGATATTGTACGGGGACCACCGGAAGGGTACCGGGGGTCCACCGGGTGGGCCCACCTATCCCGGAGGGCCGCGTGGGCTGAAGAGGGAAGGGAACCAGCCCTTGGTGGGCTGGTGCGCCCCCCTTGGGCCTCCCCAGCGCCTAGGGTTGGAAACCCTAGGGGTGGGGGGGCGCCCCACTTGACTTGGGGGGCAAGTCCCCCCCTAGGCCGCCGCCCCCCCTTGGAGATGGGATCTCTAGGGGCTGGCGCACCCCTAGGCCCCCTATATAAAGAGTGGGGGAGGGAGGGCAGCCGCACCCTAGTCCCAGGCGCCTCCCTCTCCCCCCGTACCACCTCTCCCTCTCGCTGAGCTTGGCGAAGCCCTGCCGAGATCGCCGCTGCTTCCACCACCACGCCGTTGTCCTGCTGGATCTCCATCAACCTATCCTTCCCCCTTTCTGGATCAAGAAGGAGGAGACGTCTTCCCCAACCATACGTGTGTTGAACGCGGAGGTGCTGTCCGTTCAGCACTAGGATCTTTGGTGATTTGGATCATGACGAGTACGACTCCCTCAACCCCGTTCTCTTGAACGCTTCCGCTTGCGATCTACAAGGGTATGTAGATGCACTTCTCTCTCTCTTTACTAGATGACTCCATAGATTGATCTTGGTGAAGCGTAAATTTTTTTTATTTTCTGCAATGTTCCCCAACAGTGGCATCATGAGCTAGGTCTATGCGTAGTTTCTTTGCACGAGTAGAACACAAATTTGTTGTGGGCGTAGATGTTGTCAATTTCTTGCCACTACTAGTCTTATCTTGTTTTGGCGGCATCGTGGGATGAAGCAGCCCGGACCAACCTTACACGTACGCTTACGTGAGACAGGTTCCACCGACTGACATGCACTAGTTGCATAAGGTGGCTAGCGGGTGTCTGTCTCTCCCACTTTAGTCGGATCGGATTCGATGAAAAGGGTCCTTATGAAGCGTAAATAGAAATTGGCATATCACGTTGTGGCTTTCACGTAGGTAACAAACGTTCTTGCTAGAACCCTATTGCAGCCACGTAAAAACATGCAACAACAATTAGAGGACGTCTAACTTGTTTTTGCAGCATATGCCTTGTGATGTGATATGGCCAAAAGTTGTGATGAATGATATATATGTGATGTGTGAGATCATGTTATTGTAATAGGAATCACGACTTGCATGTCGATGAGTATGACAACCGGCAGGAGCCATAGGAGTTATCTTAATTATTGTATGACCTGCGTGTCAATGATTAAATGTCATGTAATTACTTTACTTTATTGCTAAACCGTTAGCCATAGTAGTAGAAGTAATAGTTGGCGAACAACTTCATGGAGACATGATGATGGAGATCATGATGATGGAGATCATGTGTCATGCCGGTGACGAAGATGATCATGGCGCCCCGAAGATGGAGATCAAAAGGAGCAATATGATATTGGCCATATCATGTCACTGTTTGATTGCATGTGATGTTTATCATGTTTTTGCATCTTATTTGCTTAGAACGACGGTAGTAAATAAGATGATCCCTCATAATAATTTCAAGAAAGTGTTCCCCCTAACTGTGCGTCGTTGCAAAAGTTCGTTGTTTCGAAGCACCACGTGATGATCGGGTGTGATAGATTCCAACATCCACATACAACGGGTGTAAGACAGATTTACACATGCAAAACACTTAGGTTAACTTGACGAGCCTAGCATGTACAGACATGGCCTCGGAACACAAGAGACTGAAAGGTCGAACATGAGTCGTATGGAAGATACGATCAACATGGAGATGTTCACCGATGATGACTAGTCCGTCTCACGTGATGATCGGACACGTCCTAGTTGACTCGGATCATGTATCACTTAGATGACTAGAGGGATGTCTAATCTGAGTGGGAGTTCATTAAATAATTTGATTAGATGAACTTAATTATCATGAACTTAATCTAAAAACCTTTTCAAAATGTCTTGTTAGATCAAATGGCCAACGCTCATGTCAACCTGAACTTCAACGCGTTCCTAGAGAAAACCAAGCTGAAAGATGATGGCAACAACTATACGGACTGGGTCCGGAACCTGAGGATCATCCTCATAGCTGCCAAGAAAGCATATGTCCTAGAAGCACCACTAGGTGAAGCACCCATCCCAAAGAACCAAGACATTATGAACTCTTGGCAGTCACGTGTTGATGATTACTCCCTCATTCAGTGTGGCATGCTTTACAGCTTAGAACCGGGGCTCCAAAAGCATTTTGAGCAACACAAAGCATATGAGATGTTCGAAGAGCTGAAAATGGTTTTCCAAGCTCATGCCCGGATCGAGAGATATGAAGTCTCCGACAAGTTCTACAGTTGTAAGATGGAGGAAAATAGTTCTGTAAGTGAGCACATACTCAAAATGTCTGGGTTGCACAACCACTTGTCCCAGCTGGACATTAACCTCCCGGATGAGGCGGTCATTGACAGAATCCTTCAGTCGCTCCCACCTAGCTACAAGAGCTTTGTGATGAACTACAATATGCAGGGGATGGTGAAAACTATTCCTGAAGTATTTTGAATGCTGAAATCAGCGGAGGTGGAAATCAAAAAGGAACATCAAGTGTTGATGGTCAATAAAACCACTAGTTTCAAGAAAGGCAAGGGTAAGAAGAACTTCAAGAAGGACGGCAAGGGAGTTGCCGCGCCCGGTAAGCCAGTTGCCGGGAAGAAGCCAAAGAATGGACCCAAGCCTGAGACTGAGTGCTTTTATTGCAAAGGGAAGGGTCACTGGAAGCGGAACTGCCCCAAGTACTTAGCGGACAAGAAGGCCGGCACCACTAAAGGTATATGTGATATACATGTAATTGATGTGTTCCTTACTAGTACTCGTAGTAGCTCCTGGGTATTTGATACTGGTGCGGTTGCTCATATTTGTAACTCAAAACAGGAGCTGCGGAATAAGCGGAGACTGGCGAAGGACGAGGTGACGATGCGCGTCGGGAATGGTTCCAAGGTCGATGTGATCGCCGTCGGCACGCTACCTCTACATTTACCTACGGGATTAGTTTTAAACCTCAATAATTGTTATTTAGTGCCAGCTTTGAGCATGAACATTGTATCTGGATATCATTTAATACGAGATGGCTACTCATTTAAATCCGAGAATAATGGTTGTTCTATTTATATGAGAGATATGTTTTATGGTCATGCCCCGCTGGTCAATGGTTTATTCTTAATGAATCTCGAACGTGATGTTACACATATTCATAGTGTGAATATCAAAAGATGTAAGATTGATAATGATAGTCCCACATATCTATGGCACTGCCGCCTTGGTCACATTGGCGTCAAACGCATGAAGAAGCTCCATACAGATGGACTTTTGGAGTCTCTTGATTTCGAATCATTTGACACGTGCGAACCATGCCTCATGGGTAAAATGACCAAGACTCCGTTCTCCGGAACAATGGAGCGAGCAACCAACTTATTTGAATACATACTGATGTGTGCGGTCCAATGAGCGTTGAGGCTCGCGGTGGCTATCATTATGTTCTCACTCTCACTGATGACTTAAGTAGATATGGGTATGTCTACTTGATGAAACACAAGTCTGAAACCTTTGAAAAGTTCAAGGAATTTCAGAATGAGGTAGAGAATCAATGTGACCGAAAAATAAAGTTCTTACGATCAGATCGTGGAGGAGAATATTTAAGTCACGAATTTGGTACGCACTTAAGGAAATGTGGAATTGTTTCACAACTCACGCCGCCTGGAACACCTCAGCGTAACGGTGTGTCCGAACGTCGTAATTGCACTTTATTGGATATGATGCGGTCTATGATGTCTCTTGCCGATTTACCGCTATCATTTTGGGGATACGCTTTAGAGACAGCTACATTCACTTTAAATAGGGCACCATCTAAATCCATTGAGACGACACCGTATGAATTATGGTTTGGGAAGAAACCTAAGTTGTTGTTTCTAAAAGTTTGGGGATGCGATGCTTATGTCAAGAAACTTCAACCTGAAAAGCTCGAACCCAAGTCGAAAAAATGCGTCTTCATAGGATACCCTAAGGAAACCATTGGGTATACCTTCTACCTTAGATCCGAAGGCAAGATCTTTGTTGCCAAGAACGGGTCCTTTCTGGAGAAAGAGTTTCTCTCAAAAGAAGTAAGTGGGAGGAAAGTAGAACTCGATGAAGTACTACCTCTTGAAATGGAAAGTAGTGCAGCTCAGGAAGATGTTCCTGTGGTGCCTATACCGACTGGAGAGGAAATTAATGATGATGATCAAGGTACTTCGGATCAAGTTGCTACTGAACTTCGTAGGTCCACAAGGACACGTTCCACACCAGAGTGGTATGGCAACCCTGTCCTGGAAATCATGTTGTTAGACAACGGTGAACCTTCGAACTATGAAGAAGCGATGGCGGGCCCAGATTCCAACAAATGGCTTGAAGCCATGCAATCCGAGATAGGATCCATGTATGAAAAGAAAGTGTGGACTTTGACAGACTTGCCCGATGATCGGCGAGCGATAGAAAACAAATGGATCTTTAAGAAGAAGATGGACGCGGATGGTAATGTTACCATCTATAAAGCTCGACTTGTCGCTAAGGGTTATTGACAAGTTCAAGGGGTTGACTACGATGAGACTTTCTCTGCCGTAGCGAAGCTCAAGTCCGTCCGAATCATGTTAGCAATTGCCGCATACTATGAATATGAGATATGGCAAATGGACGTCAAAACGGCATTCCTTAACGGCTATCTTAAGGAAGAACTGTATATGATGCAGCCGGAAGGTTTTGTCGATCCTGAGAATGCTAACAAGGTATGCAAACTCCAGCGATCCATTTATGGGCTGGTGCAAGCATCTCGGAGTTGGAACATTCGCTTTGATGAGATGATCAAAGCGTTTGGGTTTATGCAGACTTATGGAGAAGCCTGCGTTTACAAGAAAGTGAGTGGGAGCTCTGTAGCATTTCTCATATTATATGTAGATGACATACTTTTGATGGGAAATGATATAGAACTTTTGGACAACATTAGGGCCTACTTGAATAAGTGTTTTTCAATGAAGGACCTTGGAGAAGCTGCTTGCATATTAGGCATCAAGATCTATAGGGATAGATCGAGATGCCTCATAGGTCTTTCACAAAGCACATACCTTGATAAGATATTGAAGAAGTTCAATATGGATCAGTCCAAGAAGGGATTCTTGCCTGTGTTGCAAGGTGTGAAATTGAGCTTGGCTCAATGCCCGACCACGGCAGAAGATAGAGAAAAGATGAGTGTCATCCCCTATGCCTCAGCTATAGGGTCTATTATGTATGCCATGCTGTGTACCAGACCTGATGTAAACCTTGCCGTAAGTTTGGTAGGAAGGTACCAAAGTAATCCCGGCATGGAACACTGGACAGCGGTCAAGAATATCCTGAAGTACCTGAAAAGGACTAAGGATATGTTTCTCATTTATGGAGGTGACGAAGAGCTCGTCGTAAAGGGTTACGTCGATGCTAGCTTCGACACAGATCTGGATGACTCTAAGTCACAAACCGGATACGTGTATATTTTGAATGGAGGGGCAGTAAGCTGGTGCAGTTGCAAGCAAAGTGTCGTGGCGGGATCTACATGTGAAGCGGAGTACATGGCGGTCTCGGAGGCAGCACATGAAGCAATCTGGATGAAGGAGTTCATCACCGACCTAGGAGTCATACCCAATGCGTCGGGGCCAATCACTCTCTTCTGTGACAATACTGGAGCTATTGCGCTTGCCAATGAGCCCAGGTTTCACAAGAAGACCAGGCACATCAAGCATCGCTTCAACTCCATTCGTGAAAATGTTCAAGATGGAGACATAGATATTTGCAAAGTGCATATGGATCTGAATGTCGCAGATCCGTTGACTAAACCTCTTCCGCGAGCAAAACATGATCAACACCAGAAGTCTATGGGTGTTCGATTCATCACAATGTAACTAGATTATTAACTCTAGTGCAAGTGGGAGACTGTTGGAAATATGCCCTAGAGGCAATAATAAAAGGATTATTATTATATTTCCTTGTTCATGATAATTGTGTATTATTCATGCTATAATTGTGTTATCCGGAAATCGTAATACATGTGTGAATACATAGACCACAACATGTTCCTAGTGAGCCTCTAGTTGACTAGCTCGTTGATCAACAGATAATCATGGTTTCCTGACTATGGACATTGGATGTCATTGATAACGGGATCACATTATTAGGAGAATGATGTCATGGACAAGACCCAATCCTAAGCATAGCACAAGATCGTGTAGTTCGTTTGCTAGAGCTTTTCCAATGTCAAGTATCATTTCCTTAGACCATGAGATCGTGTAACTCCCGGATACCGTAGGAGTGCTTTGGGTGTACCAAACGTCACAACATAATTGGGTGACTATAAAGGTATACTACGGGTATCCCCGAAAGTATATGTTGGGTTGACACGGATTGAGACTGGGATTTGTCACTCCGTATGACGGAGAGGTATCTTTGGGCCCACTCGGTAATGCATCATCATAATGAGCTCAATGTGACCAAGTGTTTGGTCATGGGATCATGCATTACGGTACGAGTAAAGTGACTTGCCGGTAACGAGATTGAACGAGGTATTGGGATACCGACGATCGAATCTCGGGCAAGTAACGTACCGATTGACAAAGGGAATTGTATACGGGATTACTTGAATCCTCGACATCGTGGTTCATCCGATGAGATCATCGTGGAACATGTGGGAGCCAACATGGGTATCCAGATCCCACTGTAGGTTATTGGCCAGAGAGCTGTCTCGGTCATGTCTACGTGATTCCCGAACCCGTAGGGTCTACACACTTAAGGTTCGGTGACGCTAGGGTTGTAGAGATATTAGTATGCGGTAACCCGAAAGTTGTCCGGAGTCCCGGATGAGATCCCGGACGTCATGAGGAGTTCCGAAATGGTCCGGAGGTGAAGAATTGTATATAGGAAGTCCAGTTTAGGCCACCGGGAAAGTTTCGGGGTTCACCGGTATTGTACCAGGACCACCGGAAGGGTCTCGGGGGTCCTCCGGGTGGGGCCACCTATCCCGGAGGGCCGCGTGGGCTGAAGAGGGAAGGTAACCAGCCCCTGGTGGGCTGGTGCGCCCCCCTTGGGCCTCCCCAGCGCCTAGGGTTGGAAACCCTAGGGGTGGGGGGCGCCCCACTTGACTTGGGGGGCAAGTCCCCCCCAAGGCCGCCGCCCCCCCTTGGAGATGGGATCTCTAGGGTCCCGCGCACCCCTAGGCCCCCTATATAAAGAGGGGGCGAGGGAGGGCAGCCGCACCCTAGTCCCTGGCGCCTCCCTCTCCCCCCGTACCACCTCTCCCTCTCACTGAGCTTGGCGAAGCCCTACCGAGATCACCGCTGCTTCCACCACCACGCCATTGTGCTGCTGGATCTCCATCAACCTCTCCTTCCCCCTTGCTGGATCAAGAAGGAGGAGACGTCTTCCCCAACCGTACATGTTTTGAATGCGAAGGTGCTGTCCGTTCAGCACTAGGATCTTCGGTGATTTGGATCATGACGAGTACGACTCCCTCAACCCCGTTCTCTTGAACGCTTCCGCTCACGATCTACAAGGGTATGTAGATCCACTTCTCTCTCTTGTTGCTAGATGAATCCATAGATTGATCTTGGTGAAGCATAAAAAAAATTATTTGCTGCAACGTTCCCCAACACCTATGACCTGCAGCACAGGTACTTCCTTGTCTTCAGGTACGACGGCGACGCCATGCTCACCGTGAAGGTGTTCAACATGACTATGTGCCGCATGCGCTACCAGGAGGACGATGATGCCAGTACGTTCCGCCTCTTCTTCCTCTACATTTGGCTTTGTCTCACATCAATTTTTAATGGTCATTGTTGCATTTGGTCAGGCAATGGGAGCAGTAACAGCGACTCTGGCTACAGCCAAAGAAGCAGCGACTCTGGCTATAGCAAAAGCAGCAGTGAGGATGATCTAGAATGGCGTGGGGAAGAAGAGGAGCAGAGTCGGGATGAGGAGGTGCAGCCTATTCTATCTGACAATGACCTCGCGATGGTGGTGGCTGACGATGGCCAAGCGATGGTGTTGGCTGACGATGGGCAAGCGATGGTGGTGGCTGACGATGAGCAAGAGATGGTGGTGGCCGATGATGACGTAGCGATGGTGCTGCCTGAAGATGGCCTCGCGATGGTGGTGGTGCCTGACAATGACTTCGCGATCCCACAACTAGGTGACATGACCATGCCAATTGTGGTAGAAGACTACATTCCCACTCCCTCGCCGCTCTAAGCGCATCAGGATGATGAAGGAGAAGGAGAAGAAGGAGGAGTGAAGTATGTCAAGTATGTACTTAGCTTTGTTTCCTCCGTAATGACCTAAGTTAGCTCTAATATGGTAAGTCATCTCTAATATGCTTAGTTACCTAGGTTTGCTCAATAATTACATACACTTAGCTTACTTATGTAAAAATGGCATAATTAGCTTACTTAGGTTTGAAATGGCATAACAATCTTAGTAACCTCATATATGTCATATAGTTAGCTCATTTTCCTTGAAAATGACATGATAAGCCTAATTAGCTCCAAAATGACCAATTTTACCAAAGTTAGCTCCAAAATGACCTAAGTTAGCTCTAAGTTAGCTCTAAAATGCTAAATTAGCTCTAATATGCTTAGTTACCTAGGTTAGCTCAAGAAAGACATATACTTAGCTTACTTATGTCAAAAATGGCATAATATGCTTAGTTAACTCATAATATGCTAGGTTAGCTCCAAAATGACCAATTTTACCTAGGTTAGCTCCAATATGATCCATTTTACCTAAGTTAGCTCCAAAATGACCAAGTTTACCTAGGTTAGCTCCAATATGATCCATTTTACCTAGGTTAGCTCCAAAATGACCTATTTACCTGGCCTAGCTCTAAAATGACCTACACACTTAGCATTTTTACCTAGTTTAGCTAAAAATGGCATTTTTACCTACCTTAGTTAGAAGAAGAAGAAGAAGATAAAGAAGAGGAGAGGAGAAAAACAAAGAGAAGCTAAATTCTTCTTCTTTTTCTTCTTTTTCTTCTAGCTATTCTTCTTCTTCTTCTTCTTCTTCTTCTTCTTCTTCTTCTTCTTCTTCTTCTTCTTCTTCTTCTAACTTTCATCTTTCCCAATCTGCAGATTTGCTTTAGATAAGGAAGCTTGCATTGATGGAGTGTACTCTTCTCCTTGTGCTTCCTTTTTGTTTATGGAAACTTGTTGGAAACTTCTTTTGGATATGTATGTATATATGGATATGTTGTTGGAAACTTGTTTTTGATATGTATGTATATATGGATATGTTGTTGAAAAATTCTTGTTGGAAATCATTGTATGTTGGGTATGTTGTTGGAAACTTGTATGTTTCTTATGTTGTTGGAAACTTATTGTTGGTATGCTTGCTGAAACTTATGTCGTTGTGAAATTATGTCAAATTGAATGAATTCAAGAAAAAAAGGGCTATACATGCACTTTGTTGTCTGCTGGCAGACGGCAAAGAACTTTGCTATCAGCCAGCGGACGGAAAAGCTGCCACGTGGCAGGTACCTATACAACCTAGGGCACTCGGCTGGCCTATATGGTTTCGTTGTCGTCCGCTGGCTGACGACAAAGAACTTTGCATCTTTGTCGTCTGCCAGTAGATGAAAAAGCACACTGTGAACCCCTTAACGGCCCTAAGCTGCCATGTGTGCCGTCCAGGTCCTTTGCCAGCTAGCTGACGGCAAAGACCTTTTCATCTTTGCCGTCCACCAGCAGACGACAAAGAGGCCTTTGCCGTAGCCTGTTCAGCTGGACCTGTTGCCGTCTGCTGGCTGACGGCAAAGGCCTTTGCCGTCAGCCTTCCATGCCTTTGTCGTCAGCCATGGCCGACGGCAAAGTGCCTGATTCCTGTAGTGATATACAACTCTTCTTTAAGAAATTCATTAAGGATTGCAGTTTTGCATCCATTTTCCAGGTTTCATAATCATAAAATGCAACAATTGCTAACATGATTCAGACAGACTTAAGCATCGCTACGGGTGACAAAGTCTCACCGTAGTCAACCCCTTGAACTTGTTGAAAACCTTTTGCAACAAGTCGAGCTTTGTAAACAGTTATATTAGCGTCAGCATATTTTTTCCTCTTAAAGATCCATTTATTCTCAATGACTTGCCGATCATCGGGCAAATCCACCAAAGTCCACACCTTGTTCTCATACATGGATCCTATCTCAGATTTCATGGCCTCAAGCCATCTGTCAGAATCTGGGCTTATCATAGCTTCTTCATAGTTCTTAGTTTCGCCTTGGTCTAATAACATGACTTCCAGGACATGATTGCCGTACCACTCTGATGCGGAACGTGTTCTGATTGACCTACGAAGTTTAGTAGTAACTTGATCTGATGATCATCATCATTATCTTCCTCTCTAGTTGGTGTAGGCATCATGGAAATTGTTTTCTCTGTGTGCTATTTTCTCTTGCTGGAGGGGGGCTCTCAACTTGGCGAGCAGGTAGGGGGCTGATGGGGAGGTGCGGAGGGCCATCCAGACGACACAACGAGGAAGAAGGAGATGCCACATCAACAATTAAAAATAAGGGTTGTGGGGTTTTCTATGACCTCCCCCCTATAATAGGATCTTGGATAGAGATTTCATTGGAGTTTTGTTTTGTTCCACAACCCCAATTTATTCTGAACAATATATCCCCAAAAATGGTTTAAGGGCCTAAGCGTTGTTGCGTCGATCTCATGAATACGACGTAGGTTTGTTGTTTTTTCAACGCTTATGAGTTTGCTTAGTTTACTTCAGTGTGTGGTGCATGTGTATAATTATATGATTCTATGGTTAAATAGGAGTCTAGCAGATCGGTTTGGCTGCTTGGCATGACGGAAAAGGACGACAACTAAAAGATGGTAGTCACAACAACAAAGCAATGGAGGTTAAACCTCCCGTCTCTACATCATTGTAATGCGCACAACCATTTTATTAATTTGTAGACGGAGTATAGATAAAAAATAATTATGACTGAACCATTACAAGATGTTAAATAAACACCTATGACTAAGTCTACTCTTTTGCAGAAACACTTTTGCGACAATATTTTTTGGTTCTTTTTTGTGGGGGACTTTGTAGACAAAATACACCATTGTGCGACCGTTGTCACGTGTAGCCAAAGACAAGAACAAGGTAACAAGCAACACTACAATCTCATGGGCCACTCGATTATTTCTTAATAATTGTTGTACCTCACAAGTCACATTAATTTGCTTCTAACATGCAACCATAAGTTGGTTCTCAATACGCAAACACTCCAAGCAAAATAAATCAACAAATAACTTGTAGAACACGGACCTACCTTCTCTACGTCTGCGCGAGCTATGAAAGAGGATCTTAAACATGCTTTCATTCATTGTTCACATGCTCAACGCTTCGCATGTGCATGGTTTGGTATTCGTCTCCCTCGTCTTAATCTGGACTCGTGGGCTCGTGATATCGTTTGTGATCCTCGTTTTTCTGATGATGATCATGCGAAGATCACTACCATTATATGGTCTATTTGGCACTCCTGGAACCGTATCAAGCATGGCGAAGAAGGACGGGATCCATTAGTGACGATCAGAGCTACGAAGGAGGCAATTGCACTCCTTCATATTCCACGCAGGGCAACTTCGATTTTGCCGGGACACGAGTGGCTACCTCCTGATGATGCTACTGTAAAAATCACCACGGATGGCGCCCTAAACTTTGCCGAGGGTAGGGGTGGCGCGGGTGGAGTTGCCCGCTCCCCCTCGGCTTTTCTTGGCTCATGGGTGCAAGCCATACTCAGTGATCTCGGACCCCTTGATCATGGAGGCCTTTTCTGTGTGAGATGGAGTTCATTTTGCTACTCTTAGAGGGTTCTCGCATGTGATAATGGAAATTGATTGCATAGAGTTGGTGACGCTCTGGAACACTCGCCATAATTCTCGCTCAGTTGTGGCTCCGATTTTGTTAGAAATATAAGAGCTTAGTAATATTTTTTCGCCTTTTGCTATCAACATGTAAACATGTCAGCAAACCTTTCGGCGCATCTTTGTGCGAAGTACGCTTGCACTTTGAATGTGACCGAGAGCTGGCTTGATGAAACTCCTAACTTCCTAGTGACCAGCCTCATTGTCCTAGAAATGCTTTATATGAGTAAAGCTCTCTGATTTGCCCCCAAAATATTGGATCTTTCACATTCTAAATTTTAAATCCACGGCGGGTTAATTATATAGTGATAAAAAAAGATGAGGCCACGGGTTAATCGTTGAGCATTAGAGAGCTCTGAAGCATCTGCAGTAAGCAGCTATCCACTGTACGCACATGCCTGTGGTCTGTGGAGATCACGTGCTCGGAGTAGAGCTGATCAAAGCTGACCAGAAGTCTAGAACCAGGCGCGCGGCATCATATCTTCTAGACTGCAGACTCAGGCCACCTTTATAGTACGATCCAGCAGCTAGCCTGAATGTATGTGACGTGGCAGCTGATGAACCATGTGTATCCCTCAAGCTGCCCGACTGGCCTTACCCAAATCCCATCACGAGCTCACGCCAACCCGACCGTCGAATCCCGTCCGCCCAGGTCGCGACTGATCAGATCGATCGATCGATCATCGCTCGTGACAGTGAGTGCTTTCTGCTGCTGGTGCTCGTCTGCTCGATCTATTATCGGTGAAGGCAACGTGTGTGCGTGGGTGTGGCCGCGCTCCTTGTCGACGTCGGCTGCACGTTGTTGCAATGCTTCGCGCTTCCCGCCTCGCCGGGCGCGGGTGAAAGCTACTGCTTGTGGATTGTGTTTCGCGTGAGTGATGGATGGAGACGCCTCAGCGCTCCACGCATGTACTACTAGAAGGCGGTTGATAGGCGCCGGCGCACCGGCCGAAACTTCCGGCCGGTCCAATGCGGGCCCTTGATTTGTTTAATGTATAACCGTCAGATCTTTCTTCTCCCTCTCCCTAGTAGTCGTCTTCCTCCCTGCCTCACCCCCGCACAGCGCTATCTCCTCCCCCACGGGCTTAGCGAAGACGACGCACGAGCTCGCTGTGACGCGCCGGCGGTCATCATCCCATCTCCCGTTGCAGCTTTTTCTGATGGAGCTCGCCTCCGTCCACTCGCCGGTTCCAGCTCCGATCCAACCCCTGCTGGATGCCGATTTGCAAGAATTCTACGCATCAGCTGACGGAGACAAAAAAATAAGTTGGATTGCAACTTCGCTCCCGTTGGTCGCCGCCGTAGTTGACTTGCACCACCGTGCTCTAGCAAAACAGAATCTCACAGCAAAAACTCAAATACATGGTTGAAGCAAAAAACGGAGCCGGTTCCAGCAAAAATTAACACCGGTTCCAGCAAACAAATTTCAGCAGACAAAAAGTCCAGTAATATGTTGAATCAAAAAATCAGCCGATTCCAACAAAAAATGAAGCCAGTTCCAGCAAAAATTAACATCAGTTCCAGCAAACAAAAAATTCAGCAACAAAAAGTCTAGTAATCTGTTGAAGCAAAAGATTAGCGGATTCCAGCAAAAAATTACACCTGTTCCAGCAAAAATTACAACGGCACAGCTCCGGTGGCACCTGGCACAACTCCGGCGTGCGTCCGTTGCAGGTCGCAGCACCTCCGGTGATGAGCTCGCAAAAAAAATTGTGCTCTCCCTCGGGTGCCGGTAGCAGCAAAACAAACGGGCAGTTGTAGCGAAAAAAGGGATTGGTTCTAACAAATTAAAGCTTGCTAGTGCCGCCTGTCATCGCCATTGTAGCAAATTAAAATCAAAACGTGGATGTAGCAAAATTTGTCTCCGGTTCCAGCAAAATCAAAATATGGTTGTAGCAAAAAACTCGACCGAAAAAAAAACATCACATTTGCACATTCCGAACAAAGAACACTCGCCAATTCCAACAAAAATCAATGACGGTCGTAGCAAAATTGAATGCCGGCTGCAGCAAAAATCACACAAAAATACGGATCCTAGCAAAAAAAAAAGTCACTGATTCCAGCAAAACAAATCACCGGTGGTAACATTGGTGCTGCATATGCTCAAAAAAAGGGCAAACCCAGCACAACCCCTGTAGCAAAAAATCAAGCTCGTTCCAGCAAAACAAGACACCTGTGGTAGCAAAAGAAAAAAGTTGGTTCCAGCAGAACCAAACATCCCTGGTAGCAAAAAAAAGTACCGGATCCAGCAAGAAAAAACAACGATGGTAGCAATAATCCTCCGTCTATCCGCTTGTTGCCGATTCCAGCAAAACTCCATGCCGGTTCCAACTCTTCCGTTGCAGGGTTGCAGCAAAATCCCGTGCGCTGTCGCGCGCAGGCCATGCTCGCCGTCTTGCTCGATGTAGCACCGACGTCGCCGGTCCAGCTAGGCATCGACGCCTAGCAGTGGCGTCCACCGCCGTTTCCATCGCTTGCCTCTGTTGCTTGCAGCTCCACCAAATATGGTTGCAGCTCGCCTCATACATCACGTCAACCCGCTCATATGCCGGCAAGCATTTGCAGCGATGCCACGGCAGCGAACGCCGGGTGGTGGCAGCGGGTCTTGCGGTTGGGGAGGGAGAGGTTGCGGAGAGGACGAGAGCAGCAGCGTGGGGGAGTGGGGGAGGAGAAGAATGAAAACTGGGAGGTAGGGGATGCAGCGGTGGAGAAGATAAGGTAGGATAAGGCCGGTCTGCGCTGGACCCCACAATATACACGCGTCTCACGCGGGGGGCTTGGTTTCGTGGGCGCGCAAGGCCAGCGAGGCACGAGACCGGCCGAATTTTCGGCCGGCGCACCGCGCACCAACATTTACCTAGAAAAATGGGATCCACAAGCTGACCGGGAGGCGCGCGCGCATGAATCTGGCGCGGATCGTACACGTACCCCCCCCCTCCCCCCGGGGTCATTTTTAGTTTGCACATAAATTTTGTGCGAAGTTAAAGTATTTTTACTTTGACCAATCCTATAGAAAAAATATCAACATTCACAATGTCAAATCAATACTGTTAGATTCATTACGAAATGTAGTTTCATAGTATATATACTTGATATTGTAGATGTTGATACTTTTTTAATATAAATTTGGTCAAATATTACAGAGTTTGACTTGACACAAATCTAATACACGGAGTAAAATAGATTGGAGGGAGTACGTGAGAAGAATGGACAGGGCGGCAAATAGCCTACGAGTTGTGAGACACGAGTAGACGAGACGAAGGCCATCCTCTTTTGTATTTTTGAACCCGCCATAATTTTTTTAAACACAATACAGAAGAGTCGGCACATCACAAAAAGTCTATGTGTTCTTGCTTGTGCTAATGTTTCGACCCTTTTTTTTGTTATTGCTTAGTCAATTTTTTTAGTGTTGGATTTTCTCTATGTAAGCAGTGAGTACTTAATTTTTTGCTGGGAACTTAAAATGGAATTCATTTTTAATTAATTCACTTAAATCATAAGTATTATTAAAATTACCCTATTTTATGCTTGTTTTGCACTGTATGGAAGCATGCAAGTTTTGTGTAATTCATTGATATATTTTAATTGCCACGTATAAGAAAAGAGTATTTTTTGCATGGTATAAGAAAAGAGTTTGACAATAAATCTTTGTGATTTTACCATGATAGGCATAATTGTATAATATAAATTTATTTCCAAATTTCTTGTCGTTCTTTTTATGATTAAACCACTCCCATAAGTCATTGTTCTTTGGAAAAAATATTTTTGGTGTTTTTGTTCAAAATCTCAATTTGTACTAAATCTAGGTGCTATTTGATTTTAAAATTTGTTTTTGCCCTTTTTGATTATTTTTTCATTTTCTTTCTTCTTCAAGGTAATACCTTTGCCTTTAATTATTTCTTCCTCAGATTAAATGTTGTTTTATTTTCATTTTTGTTTTTGTTCCAGGTAACATCACTTTCTTGACTCTATCTTTCTTAGATTGAAATTTATATTTTAAATAATATTTACTTTTTATTTTAGTTAATATTTTATATGTTTTTATTAGTGGTAAAAAAGGTGACTACCACTAGAAAAATCATCTAAAGTTATCGCTTGTGCTAATGTTTCGACCTGTTTTTGTTGTTGTTCCTTACTCGCCTGAATGTTGGATTTTCTCTGTATAAGCGGTGAGTACTTAATTTGTGTTGGGGACTTAAAATTGAATTCAATTTTAATTAATCCACTTATCATAATTATTACTAAATTGTACAATTAGGCTTGTATTGCACAATATGGAAGAGTGCAGGTTTTGTGTAATTTATGTACAATTCATGATATATTCTAATTGCCACAAATAAGAAAAGAGTTTAAGAATATGGTAGGCATAATTGTATGCTTTAAATTTTATTTGAAAATTTCTTGTCTTTTTTAGGATTAAACCACTCCCATAAGTCATCTTTCCTGAAAATAAATGTGTTCTTTTGTGATTTTGTTCATGATCTCAAGGTGCACTAAAAGTATCTCCTTCTTTGAGTTGTTTTTGGCCTTTAGAATAATACCGATGCCCTTAATTCATTCTTCTTATAACAAATGTTGTTGTATTTTATTTTCATTTTTGGTTTTGTTTCAGATAAAACCATTTTTATGATTCTATATTCGCTAGGTTGAAATTTATATTTTAAATAATATTTAGTATATTATTATAGTTAATATTTTTATAAGTATTTATTTTACGGGTAAAAAAGTTGATTGGCACGAGAAAGAATGTCTAATTTTCTCACTTGTGCTAATGTTTCATCTTGTTTTCTTGTTGTTGCTTATTCAATATTTTATCACTGTATTTTCTTTGTGTAACTGTGATTGTTTGTTGTAATAATGAGACTATTTAATTAGTTTTAGGGGCTTAAAATGGAATTCATTTCTATTAATCCATTTAAATCATAATATTATTAAATCACACTATATTACCCTGTT
The DNA here is from genome assembly GCF_002162155.2 of Triticum dicoccoides. Taxonomy (NCBI): domain Eukaryota; kingdom Viridiplantae; phylum Streptophyta; class Magnoliopsida; order Poales; family Poaceae; genus Triticum; species Triticum dicoccoides. The sequence goes on along the minus strand of NC_041389.1, from coordinate 485,226,677 downwards.
TTGCATGATACTGAAGAGTGTATATTTCGTGTAAACTATGTGTAATTTATCAAAAACAATTTGGATTTAAACCACTCCCACAATCCATTCTTCTTTATTAGAATCTATGTGCTATTTTCTTTGCAAGGCTAAAAGATGAATTATACATTGCTCTATGTTATGGTGTACGAGCTATGAAGCTGCATGCATTTGATTCTCTATGCCTCATGACAGCTACAAGGGCAGAACAAATATGATACTACCTCCATCCGGAATTAGTTGTCATTGAAATGACTTTATCTAGACATATTTTAATGCTACATACATTCTTTTGAGCATTAAGTGATTCCGGATAAGGGGAATAATATATATGCTGCCACATGCTATGGTTACACACTGGGCTTGTAGCATCACCTGAAATACCAATGCATCATCTATATGGATTTATGGTGTGGCAATGCTGGAAAGAAAAATCTCGCAAAAAAATGCTGGCAATGAAAAAGGCAAATCACGAGGCTTTTGATCGGCTAAGGAAGGTACAAATTCGCCTCCGGACAACAAATGAATGACTGATGCAAACATATTTTTTCAGGCACCTGATGAATGGGTACTCCCAAAAAACTAGCACATCATCTGGTGTGCCATTCTGGATCGAGTAGCAGTTATTACATGTTGCAACAATGTTCTATGATGATTGGTCGTTTGGTGAGATGCTATAACCATGTAAATGATTCCGTTGGGAGGATGGAGCCTAACAAGAGCAATGTCAATATTTTGCTCAGCCCTTCTTTTCTTTGTCTTCACTATGGTTTTTTTGTTGTTGTTCGTGTTTCCTTTTCCTTTTTCCTTCATTCTGTCTATTTATTTATATTTGTGATTTTTTTAAAAAATATTGGAACAAATTTCAAAATTTTGTTTTTCAATTTTGGATTCTTTATAAATTCATGACCATTTTTAAACTCATTGACATCTCTAAATTGAGAAATATTTTCAGATTTGTGAATATATATTTCTAAGTTAGTGAACACCTTTTAAATTTGGGACGTACATACCCGATATAATAATATTCTTTTTAATAGAAATGAAAGAACTGGCTTGAAACCAGGCAGCCTTGACGAGAGGTTTTGTGCTTTGCTACTGTAGCCGACAGGCCTGGTAGCTGAGAGAGGGTCGCTTGTCGCTTGTCGTGAACACTATATCTCGCTTATAGAGAGCATAACTTCCGTTTCGCTGAAGCATTTTCTTCCCTCGTCTTAAACTAGGTTGGCTCATTTTGTTTTTCAATCCATGGCTACATTCATGTTCGATCGCCGCTGTAGATGTGGCTTTGTTTTTTTTTTCACCTTTATCGTTTCCGTTTGTATTTATCTTTCGATTTCCTTTGTTTCTTCCTGGATTTCTTTAAATAAAATATTCACTGGTTTAGTCGTCTCTCATGGTTTTCCCTGGTTATTCCTTTTTTTTATATTTTCTGTGAATTTATGGTTCCTTTTTCTTTTTCGGTTTTCTTCTGGTTTTCCCCTCTTTTCTATCTTTTTGTTTTTTGTTTTTATGTTTCTTTACGGTTTTATTTGCTTTTCTGTTTTTCTAGGTTTTTTTTT
>NC_041389.1:485222837-485224579 GCF_002162155.2 Triticum dicoccoides | reverse complement strand
CATGGTTTTTTCTTTTCTTAGTTTCTTTTTAGTTGTTCTTGGTTTTCACTAATCTTTTTTGCTTTTTTCTCACTTTTTGTTTTAGTTTTCTTTGTTTATTTCTTCCATTTTTGGTTTTAACTGGTTTCTTCATTTTTCTTCTTTAAGACAATGTCTACTTTTTCATACACATTCGAACCTTTTTTGTGTTCACCAAGAATATTTTTTATACATGTTTAAATTTCTTTCCAATTTATAATTAACATTTTAAAAAAATTATACAAATGTAAGGAACACCTTAAATAGTTTCTTCATACAAAATGTACATTTTCGATATATATATGAACATTTTTGATACATGTTTAACATTCCTGAAATAGATGATTAACATATTTCCATGCATGATCAACATTTTCAAAATGTATATTTTTATGTTTAATTTTTATATACGTTCCACATTTTTCCTATACATCAATCATATTTTTTATACATGCTAAACTTGTTTTGAAATAGATAATTAACAACATTTTTTTTTCTGTTGATGACTATATTTTTTCATACACATTGTTCATTTTGGTATATATGAGGAATATTTTTTATACACATTTAGTTTTTTAGAATATATGATTAACATTTATTTGATATACGATCTTTCTTACAAAAAAACTTATGCTTAATTATTTTTTGTATGTTCTCCATGTTTTGTATACATCAAGAACATTTGTTTTATACACGATTAACATTTTCTTCATAGACGTTTTATGTTTTGTGTATATATTTATTATACACACATTGAACATTTTGGCTTGATTTTTTTGTAGGGATCAAATGCTTGATTAACATATTTTGAAGACATGATCAACTTTTTTCACACACATTGTATACATGAGAAACATTTTTCTCTATATAGTTTTAATATTTTTTAAATGCTTTATTTTTTTCTAAATATTTATGTAAATGTTTTTGTAATATATAGAATATTTGGAAGTACAGTCAGAAATATAAAAAGAAAGCAAAAGAGGAAAAGAAAGTTAAAAAAAAACGAGGCAGTGGCGTCCGGCGTGCTGGTCCAGTGCATTCAGGGAGGCACCTGTAGCTACTCGACGCTCTGTCTCGCTTCAAGGTAGATATAGTGTCGCTTGTTCAGCGAACACGCACCATTAACACCCCAGAGATTTTCTTCCGGTGATTTAAATCATTTTTTTCTCATGGTTTACTGTGACCCAACGGTTCATCAATTCTTCTACTCCCTCTGATCTAACTTTGTACTAGACTAGCGTCAATTAATTTGGATTGGTGCGAGTACTAGTTTCCAACCCAGATTAAAACATATGTTTGTAAACTTAAACAATGTTACATAATTAGGAAATATTCTAGAATTTATAAAATGTTCCTGAATATTATTGAAAAATAAAGAATTTATAAAAATGTTTCTGATTAAAGAATGTTTACCAATCTAAAACATGTTCACGAATTAAAAAGGATTTTAGTAAATGTTCCAACTTTTATAAAATGTTCATGAATTTTAACAAAGATTCATGGTTTTGTATAATTGTTCCTAAATTTTAAAATAGTTCATGAATCTTAAAAAGTGATCATGATTTTTGAAAAATATTCTTGATTTTTTAAAAATGTTCATGAATTATTAAAAATGGACGTGAATTTGAAAATAAAAGTTGTTTTTCCTTGCTCCAGTCAAATTTGTCCCATTTCAAATTACAAAAGTTACGCACATTAGCAATGGTTCTGTATTTATATTTGAC
>NC_041389.1:485205412-485222576 GCF_002162155.2 Triticum dicoccoides | reverse complement strand
CACAAATATAAGATGTTTCTTTTCATCACGCATTCCAGTCCGTATGTAGCCATATTGAAATATCAAAACATCTTATATTTATGAATTTGATGAGAGCATAAACTTTTTTGCGAGGAAAATTTCGATTGATTCATCATATCATGGTAATACAAAGAACACAAAAATAAGAAAAATACATTCATTTTCGTAGACCACCTAGTGACAACTACAAGCACTAGAGCGAGCCGAAGGCGTGCCGTCGTTATCGCCCCTCCCTCACCGCAGCCGAGCCAAGCTTATTGTAGCATACAGTCAGGAGTCGTCATGCTAAGAGCCCACAAGCCCAGTGCACCAGAAAAACACCCGCCTCCAATGACGAGCAGTACAAATCAAAAGGTTCCAGTCCGTAGATAGGCGAACGAAGACTGGATCTAAGAAAATACACCAACAACCAGCACCAACAGAATCCCGCAAGATTTGCCGGAAGCACACCTCCACACGCGCTCCGGTAACTGTAGAAGCATTACCAGAACAGGGCATAGGCGGGTGAAAGCTTATTCCATCTTCAGAAAAACGACACCGCTTCATCTTCTTGAGAAGGACACAAACCCTAAGCGAACTCATAGAAATACCTAAACCGAAGCACGATCTCTCCCACCGGAAAAGGCCAGGGTCCACCTCACCTTCATAGCCCTTGAGCCTTGAGCCATCGGATATGAGGCTGTCCAACGGGCGACGTCGGTGCGTGCGGAAGGCTTAAGAATCCTAAGACTTTTTTCTTGGAGAGGAGGCCATGATTGCCGGTCTCGATTGTGTTATCAACGGAGGTAGTAGTACATATTTGAGTACCAGACCACATGAACATATTTATTGGTGGTTGATTCATCACACTGCGAGGTGCATGCCACTGCTGGCATATGCATATTTCGTCTCACGAAAAATTTGAAGTGCTCACGTACCCTTTGTACTTGAAGCACATTATGTATCGAAGCACATTTTATCAAGGCCTGAAATAAATTCAGAAAAATATGAGCATCGGTGTCAAGTTTAGGATTTGAATCTCGTTGGAGTGGGTATACAATGGTCCTTCTAACCATCCAACCACAAATTGACTCGTTAGCCGCAAGGGCCACCAAACGGTTGAAAACACATCGAGGTGTCAGGCATTCATTCATCACGAACATGCGTTCTACAATATGACCGTCTTAATTCTCACTTCTTTATTTTTGGTAATAAACTTTTGCTTGGATGGTTTTTTGTTTTGATAAGAGAAACATATACTTTTCATCACTCAATTCTTGACAGAGTCTAGATTTGGTCCCTCAATTCCAAAACCGGACAACTTGCACCCTTAACTACTCAAACCGGTTAAGATTCATCCCCTGCTCACGGTTTTGACCGGTTTTGGTGTTGTCCCACCCCGGTTTTGACCCTGCCAACTCAAACTCGCGTACTTTTTCCAAGTCCGCTTAATGTTTTCAAATTCGGGTACTTTTTTGAAATACATGTACATTATATAACTTCGTGTACTTTTTTAAATCACTGTATTTTTTTTCAACTTTGTTATAGTTCATATATTGTTTTTTCAAATTCATGTAATTTTTTAAAATTGACATACTTTTTCATATCCATGTACATTTTTGTGAAAGAGTTCATGGATTTTAAAATTTTATGTGAATTTGAAAAAGTACGCAGATTTGGATTTCTTTTATGCAAATTAGAAAAAATATGTGGATTTGAAAAAATTATGTTACCTGGAAATAAGTATGTGAATTTCAAACAAAGTTCATGGATTGGAAAAGGAACACATACTTGAAAAATAAAATACATGAACTTTAAAAAGTATGCAGATTCAAAAGAAGTACGTGAATTTCGAAAAAACTTCATGGATTTGAAGAAAAATACTTGGATTTGATAAAATTACACGAACTTGGAAAAAATATGCAGATTTGAAAAAAGTATGCGGATTTAAAAATTCATGGATTTGAAAAAAGTATGCAAAATTCAAAATAGGAAATCCGAACTATTTGCAAATTACAAGAACTAAAAAAAATACTTGGATTTGATAAAATTATACGAACTTGGAAAAAATACGCAGATTTAAAAAATGTACGCGGATTTAAAAAAAATCATGGATTTTGAAAAACAATTACGCGACCTTGAAAAAACTATGTGTATTTGAAAAGAGTATGTGAATTTCAAAAAGTCAACGATATGAAAAAATTACGCGAATTTGAGTCTGCACGGGTCAAAACCGGCATGAGTCAGCACCAAAACTGGTCAAAACTGAGACCAGAGATGAACTTTATCCGGTTTCAGTAGTTGGGGGTGCAAGTTGTCCGGTTTCGGAGTTGAGGGACCAAATCTAAACTTCACGAAAAGTTGAGAGACGAAAAGTATACTTACCAGGTAGAAGATTGAACAAATAATCCTCCTAGAAGGCCTGCTTGTGACATTTTCTTGCGGAGTTATAATCCGCAAGCAAGATTTCGTCTATATGTGTGGGACCTCGATGCAAGCCCACAACCATGGTGCACTAGATCGGAAACGCGCCTTGGCGCGAGGGTGCCGGTCACAACGCAATGGCAAGGTAGTGAATGCTCAGTTTAGTAGGAAACCAAGTTTAGCGTACGTATTCAAACAGGATACAACAAAATAAAAGGAAGAAGAAACATTCACATGTAATAGGAGCAAAACATCATTGAGTTCAACATCGTCATGAAACTATAGGACAACATACAGTAGGTTAAAAGGCTCTGTTTCCATAAACATTTGAATCACAACCACCATGGCCCAGATATAAAGATGACCCATATAAACCATGAACAGAGAGCCTCCAACCATCCACAAATTGAATATGTACATATAAGAATTGACTTGTTCTTGTTTTGGTTGCTGACAAGCAAAACCAGTCCACTGGTTGTATTTCCATTGGTGGCAACCTGAAGAAAAAATATAAGATTGGCTTAAAAAAAGATACTCGACAGATACTCCATTATCAACAAAATAGGTGAATGACTGGTATACAAATTAGCTGAGCAACACAAGATTTTGACAGCTGTTTGTTGTGTTGATCACCTCCTTGGTACGGTCATGGTCCTCTTCTTGGCCTGCGTCCATCTCCCAACACCCCCGTGCTGCTGCACTCCTGGTCCTGCGAGCAGCAAAGCTCTTTGTACGTCGTGCCACTCCGCAGTGCGCTCCGCCTCACAGGTCAAAGACTTGCGCCAACCCGCCGCTTTACCTGTGCATGCGAGAAGAAGTCGAGAAGGAGGGGTCGAGGTGATTTGGAGTTGGGCTACCACTGTACAATACCGTGGGTTATATTTGCATGATGAGATGAGGTAAGTGCATCAATTACCAAGTCAATTAAGTTAAAATAACCATTAGACTCCCCAAAGTTAACTGTATGGAATCATTTAACTTTACACATTGCTATCTTTCAATTGGAAAATATCACATCTTGGTATGCAAATGCATGGGCACTAACAAAACTTCCAATACTATAAGAAAATAAATAGCACGAGCTTATTTTAATTAGTTGTGATTCTATCTACCATTGATTTATGATTACTTTCAGGATAAATGCTAAGTTCTTTGAATTGTGCAAGAAGCACTAATAATTGCTGGTGGTATTCAGATATCTCGCTCCGTCGCAATACTTCAGATATTGGGAAAAACATATTTATAACCATTAAGTACAACTGATATCTACTTATCCCAGGTTTAAAATGTGGGTTCGACCAAAGTGTGAGTGTCTGCTCTTGGTTTCTTCTAGATTAATAATATGTATGCGACAAACAAGACTGGCATATTTTTCAAAAGACAACTAATATTGAGTACTGTATTTAATACTTCAAAATTATGCTAAGTAAGCAGACCATGTATAACTACCTAGCTAATGATGATTGCCTACCTTCAGGCTTTGCCTTTTACCTTGAGCTCACACCAAGATTAGTACCTACAAAATAGTAGGTATACAATTCAGTGTCAAGCAAAGACAAAGGAAAGGAAAATGAAAGAAGAAGAAGAAGAGAAAGAAAAGGGGATAGCTAGAATCCAAAGACCCCACCAAAAGTGAAATAAGATGTAAAAAAGATGACAAAATCCGAGCTAAAATAATCTGGATCAGATCCACGGTGCAGTCCCACACCCCAACCAAATCCAAGTGAGACCAAACATGGTGTGTAAAATATGAACCCGTAGAAATAAACTACACTGTACCTGCACACGCAAGCCAGCCGAGGGAAATCGTGAGGCAGCAAATCAAATGATAAGTACCTACAGAAACAACAAGCAGTAGACAAACAAACACTAACAATTAGGTCAAGAGAAGGATGAGAAAGAGACAAAGGGGAATCTGGATCAGATCCATGGTGCATCCCCTCTCACAAATCCACAGCAACCAGGGGATAAATGGCGGAGGGGACCAAATGCATCCCCTCTCAGAAATCAAGAACAAAATGTACAAAATAACAAAAAAATATTTTTTCCCCTTTGTAACAGGGTACGCCATGCGAATTCTGCATCATGCTAGTTCTGAATATGGTAGGGAGGTTTAATATATCAATTAGCTGAGGCATAGGTTGCATTTGCCTAATATATGAAGTATGTCAGATGTTAATAGATTAAGTAAATTACTTAGTACCATGGATTTCGGTGGTGAAAAACATAAAACACTCTATGTATACTGAATGTTTAATTAGACAAATTCAAACTATTATTCAGAATGTTACAGCCAAAAATAGTGTATCCAAGCAAAAAATCAGTGGCACTGAGATGCATGGCGACATCTTCTTACTGGCCTCCTTTCCAAAAGAAGTTCAATAAGCACTACACTAATAGACCAACTGAACATGAAAGACACAAACATCGCGAAAACTAAAAAAATTGCTATATACTTTCTATCTCCTATAGGACACTGATTTATGATAACAAAAATCCGAGGGTGAGCCCTCGTCGTTAAGTAAAACTATATATTTTCTATAAAAATTCCTGCAAGAGTAAATTAATAACATCCTTGCCTTCAAGTGAACCCAACAGTTTGGTGGACATATCAGAGGCGAGGGAAGAGAGAGTAAACAGAACATACATGCATTTTATTTCCTTCACAATTTGTGCTTTCATGCATAAAGAAACAATGACTGCCGTTAGACTATCACAAAGAAACTCCAAGAAAATTAAACCGTAACAGTAGGAGACTGGAAACTAAAGAGGGAATATGTTGAGGCAGCCTCTATACAGTAGGAGGGATTAGCTAAATTCTGTTGCTTGTAAAAGAACTACCATAATGTGACTAGCATTGATCATTCACATGATCAAGTCATGTGTGTACCAAGACAAAATCAAATACATGGCACCGGCACATTGATGCATAAAACAAAAGGATTCCTTGCCTATTGGCATTACAGACCACGATTCCGCTAACAAAAGAAATGCAAAATTGGCATTACAGATCACAACTCCGCCCACTAAAATAATCAAGGGAAGTACAAAGAATATATATATATATACACACATACACACACACATCATATTTGGGCTTAGTACAGCAGCAGAAACCAGAAGGAACAATAATAAAAACAGAGCATCCGAAACAGAGTGTCTCCCGAGTAGAGGACGGTGGCATGAATAATAATGCAGTGATGGATTGCAAAATAAAAAGAGAAAAAGAGAACATAGGATTATTGCATTATTATTCATGGGACATCTCAACACCTATACTCCTTTTCAAATTGGAGTATATTCATTTCATTTCAGTTCAGACATTTCATTTCATTTCATTTCAGTGTACAACAACATAAAAGGAGCAAAGCAACCAGCAATGGAGAAGAGACACTGACCATGGACAAGGGAGAAAAGGCTGCTGTTGGGGTAGTAGTCGCTCCTCCTCTGCCTGCTCCACGTCGACGGCCACACGCCCGAGCCTCGATGCCGTCATGTCCGTTGCAACCTGCCATGGACGAAGTTGACTCAAAGTTAAGTTCAGGTCTGTTTCAGAATGAACAACAACATATGCATGCAAAGAGCATGTATCAACACAGCACCCACATGCATGATGATGATCCAGAGCTATCAAATCTTCAGACTTCAGATTACTTCAGAGTACACTCTAGCTTGAAGTAACAGGCGTGATTGATCTTACATTAGGGCCCCAGAAAAGTAGGGGTTGTTGTTGAGGTTCAGGATCCTGTGTGCTTCGAGTTCTGCCGCCTGGCAGAGTAAATCATCTCTAGACCTGGAATTTGTAACCAGCAGAGAAAGGACTGTCTGCAATCAATCTCCATGCATGACGAAGAGATAGCTTGATGGATTGATGAAGATTGCTCACCTTCTCCAGGAAGAACAGGCGGTCGATGAACTGTGTGGAAACCTCGTCCAGCTCCACAACATCGGTGACCTGCAGCGGTCAGAGAGAGGGATGGTGAGCAGAAGCAGCGCGAGATTGATGGGGAGAGGAGTCCTGCGTCTTTAATAGAACATGTTTCACCTTGAGGTCCTCGACGTCTCCACAACCCGTACTCTAAAGCAAGCTCGGCACATGCACAATTTGCAAGATCCCGGGCATGAAATGAACGCCCAAAAGGGAGTGCAGCAACAACGGAAAGAAATGCTAAAAGGGAACATAGAGCAGAAACCAACCCAAAATGCAAGCAAGAATTTTTAAAAGGGAACATAGAGCAGCATGAGCATGAGGCATAGAAAAATGGGTTCACCTTAAGATCAAGAATCAGTGGCTCTCTCTCTCAGTTCAAATCAGAAGGAAAGAACCACTATTACTGATACCACTATTATTGATTAGAGTTATTTGTAATTAGGCAAAGCACTACAACACTGGATCCTAAGCAACAGCTGAGGCATACAAAACTACAAGTGTTTGTTCTTTTCATAAATAAACAACCTTTAGTATCTCAACCAGAACCAAAGCAAAACAAAAATCATGGTTAAGTAACCAGCAAAGGAAGAATGAACCTTTTTTGAATTTTAAAGTAGCAAGACATGAAAAGTTCTTTATTGCCTTCAATACTACACACATTAGGGGAGGTAGTTGCAGTTCTATTGCATAGTGGGCTCAGATTCGCCTTTCCTCAATCATATAACCTACCCCATCATCTCTTATCACCAGATCAATCTGTTTATACAGTAGAGCTGCCCTGGTTATCACTCAACAAGAATGACCATCCAAGGACAGAACAATAAGTATCACAGGATCAAAAAGGATTCTAGAGACAAGAGGGAGGATCCAACTTGATACCCACAGGTAACTCGATTGCTCAAAGGCACACTTATTTCAGCGACGATTAATCATCATCGCCCTAGCAAGAATGGCTTCCGACCGATGGGGCACGTGATTCACACGCGATGACACAAGATATCTCATCGCGGGAGTAACTATTCATTGCTACAGGAGCTCGGGCTCGACCCAATGGCCGAGATCAATCCGGAGCGAGATCCGACGGCTAGAATCGCATCAGGAAATCGATCCGACGGCCAGAATCGCCTGAGCTCAGAGAGCGTCCGGGAGTGACTGCATCCCTTATTTCTCGATGGATGGATCACCAGATCAATATATTCTCACGAGGGTGAAACTGCCCTGGTTATCACTCATCAGAAATGACCATCCAAGGATAGGAGCCACTAAAATAAGAACGTGATCAAAACGACTCAAAGAAACGAGGGAGGATCCAAATTAATACCCACAAGTGCCTTGATTGCTCGAGAGCATGCCTATATCAGCGATAACTGATCATCATAGCCCTGCCCATGTCCCATATAGTAGCCGAAGTAGAGAAGGGGGAGATGGAGCTCACCGAGGGAGGTTGTAGCCGAGGCAGTACTCAGTGGGCGCCGGGGTTGCGCCTGAACACCGTCCAACCGGCGAGGAACCACGTCGGAGTTGCGACTTGCACCATCCCGCCGACGAGCACGAACGCCACTGGTTGCGAAGCGGCCAAGGAGACGAGGAGGTGATGTGTAGCACATCTAGGAGCACTATCAAGGGCGGAGATGACCAGGGCCTAGTCAGTTCTCTTTTAGCTGCAATCAAGGATAAGATTTGTTAGAACATTCTTGTGGTCAAAACTTATCAATGGGCCTATTTATTAGCTGCTTGTAGTGCCGAAGGTAAAATCAAAAGGCCTTTTACTGCCACCTTGCATGAAGAGTTTCTATTCACACATGTGTACTATGAACCTGCACCATGCTGACTAAGTAAACAACAAAAGCTACTGAGATGTGAACTGACTTTTCTCTAATCAGACTCTCTGGACACACCAAGAAGCACAGATAAATAATCCCTGCTGGACAGAACACATAGTCTAATACGGTATAACACTGACTAAGCCTAGGTTTGTGAACAGAAATAAATTATAAAACAATATGGTAGGCCAGAAGGAGAGACCATAAAGCTATATAGAGCACATGCCCAAAGAAACTAAAACCGAGCAGAGCATTGACTGAATAGGTAGCAAAGGTATAATCACTAAGTTAGGAATCTAATTAACATAGTAAATGAACATAAATTAAGCAGCCTAACTCAAATGGACAAGGGTAAATTGAAGCCTACATTCCTCAATAGCACGGCACATGACGAGCAGGACCAACCGACAAACCAGCAGGCTATTGGTATAAAGCCAAAAATAAATAGTAAACAAACTAATAAAGAACAAAAGCACCAAGAAACCATGTGCAAATGAACAAAAAACCTAGGGCCTAGCATGATCCAGACAGGGGACAAGAAGCTCACACCCATAACCCAATAAAAAACAATTTGAACCACTAATTGTTTAGAACATTAGGCAATTTCTTAGAGCACTTCCATATCAAACTGAATCACTAATTTATGTTGTGTGATGGGAAGCATTGATGTAGAAGATATGACAATGTCAGATATGAAATCATATATTCCTGGTAAATGTGCTAAGGCATCACACCTACAAAAGTAAGGCATGTGTAGTTTCTACTTGGTTCGTCTGTTCAAAGCTCTCACAAAGGAAACAACACATTTATTTTAGGAAAGTAAGGCATTTGTGATACATTTGCATGGTGCACAGAACTTCTTTATACCACAATTAAGTTTCTTATTGTTTAATACTTACTGGGACCATGTTTTTAGTAACAATGTGAAATATGTATATTTCATAACAAAAGCTTAATTTGTATAATGAGACTAAAAGTGACCAAACTCACAAATATTTTAGGAAAGTATTAGTTTTTTCGCGAGAAGTATTAGTTATATTTGTGAAACATATATTTCACGACAACAGTTAACAACAAATTTGAGTGAATTACAACTCAATATTTCCTGATATTAGGCAAACTAATGACTATGATATATGTATTCTCCCACTCTGAATGAATAAAGGTAACTGAAACAAAAATTATGAAAATATGTATGAATAAACAACTAGTGTGATTTTGTAGGCAGTTTTTCCTATGTAACTGTTATCCATTGGCATGTCGCTTACAAAGTAGTTTTGCAATGCATACTCACAAATAAATGTACTTGGGAAAAATATGAGGACCAAAAAAATAAAGCTATAACAATCACATACCAGTGATAACTACAATAAGTTAGCCTACGTAGTTGGCAATCAATATCGTCTTTAGATATCTTGCAGCTTCTATCAAAGATAATTCGTGCCAAAATCTACAGTGATCTCAACCCAACATTATATTATTATTACCATATACACACGTCATGCTATATGCTCGATGCGCTCCACATGTACTTCTTGAAACTTTTGCAGTCACCTTGATAGCTCTATGATTCCTTCAATGTGAAACTATGTTAAAAAAACTGCAGCCAATGAACAGATTGTCCATCATTTTCTTCCCCTTAATGTTTTTCTCTTGTCGAACATGTCTTATTCAATTGTTCCTTTGGTGCTTTCATCAACTTCCATCATCATTGAGAAAACAAATTTGTTACAATACCTATTACAAGCTTGCACCATTAACGAATATCTGCTGTTTTAAACAAATTGATTCATCATACTTAAGGGAGAAATCGTAGTAATACTTAACTTAAATTATAGATTCCGTGTGAAATTAATTGGCTGAAAATCAAATCAACAACTCTATCTTTGTGATGCCCTATGATGTCACCACCAAAGTAGATCTAAGTACACCCATATAACTGTTACACCTATATTTTCTGTGATTATTTGTAGTCTCAAGTTCAAACTATTCTTCTTAAATCACTACCCTCTCAAAAGAAAACCAAGAGTAATAAACCACCTATGATGACATTGTACGGATATCAATGCGAGGTATTGGTGTTGCTAAGCTAGCAATTACCTGCCAAGATCTGCAACAAAAGTGTTCGTTGATGGACCAATTCATCCTGCTTCATAATATATCTAACCAATGAAAGTTTGATGTATACGAAATTAATACATATATGTATGTCCTGACCTTTTGTTCTTTTTTTCAGGTTCATATATCATCGCACTGATTTATTTTTTCATTAGGTTGTGATGTCAAGGTTACATATGTACACCACTTATTCATTAGTTCACTATAAATTATTTAGATATATAATTATATCAACAACCAAGAAGCTCACTGGTCCTGAATCCTGGGATATGGGAAGTTTGAAGAGGCACAACAGGCCCGCCCCAGTGGCTACAATGAACTCATTTCGAATTGCCAAAGATGTGAATATGCTTTTTTGGACACACTTAAGAATTCATTTTATTTTAGTATTCATTTCGTACAGAATGAACTCATTTCATTTAGTATTCAACAAGACCACCTTTTTTCCATGGACACGCCTATGAACATGATTGAATTGTTCTTCCATGAAGTGTAATTGTTGGTTCGCAGGGTGTGCTATATCATCCACCTTGTAAGACTGTCACCTATCTGTTAATATAGATACCTTGCTATGCCTGATGACTCAACACTTTACTACCGCACTTGTATTGACAAAACTGGTGCGCACAGGACAGCAAAGAAGCACATGTCATCCTCATAATAGCAAGTTTGTAATAAATTATGGAACACATGGGAGGTTAAAGTCAGCAAAGATTTCCATATTCATCTGTAGTCAAATCACTTTGGCTGTGTATAAATGCCATCAAGGATTAACCTAGACTAACAGATATGTGTAAGCTAGATAAGTGCGCACATGACCGCTTAGGAGGCGTGCCAATGGCACGCCCTAACCACTAGTATCCATCTTAAATGTAGGGAGGATATGAGGGCTCGCGAACGCGCCTGGGCAAATCCGCTCAGTCCGTCACGTTGGACGTGGCCCCCACCCTGAACCATATTTTCTCTTTCTTTATCCATTCTTTTCTCTTTTCTCTTTTTATCTCCACCAATCACGTGCAAGTAACCGGACGTATGGGGAAGAAAATAAAAAGTGTGGCTACGCGGATGGATAAATAACGGACACGCTCGATCACTGACCGGACGCGTTCACGGGTTATTTAAAGATCATACTCCGGCTGTAGATATGGTAGTAGCTGTCGTCAAACATTTATTCTGATATGGAGAGGTAGCTGGCTGTTTTTGTACTAAAGGTAGATAGAAACTCGTGGCTTTACCTGGCCGGCATGCACTCCGTCCCCACCACGGTCGGGGGTCGGCCGTACCAGGAAAGCAAGAGGACGTCCCAAGCAAGATGAGCAGCAAGCGGGTGTGCCTGTGCGTCGCCGTTTCCTCGCTCCTCCTCCTCCCACTCGCGGGCCTGGTCTCCGCGGCGGCCGGGCGATACGACTCCATCTTCAGCTTCGGCGGCTCCTCCTCCGACACCGGCAACAACCTCATCGTCTTTCCCCCTAGCGACCGCGTTAACTACGTGCTGCGCCCTCCCTATGGCTCCACCTTCTTCGGCCGTCCCACCGGCCGCTGCTCCGACGGCCGCCTGGTCATCGATTTCATCGGTACGCCAACGCTACCTACCACTACGTAGTAGAGTACGTACCACTCACTCGATATCTGCTCCCGGCCGTTGTTACTTATTAGTTGTTCTCCAAATCAGCCTTTTTATTAGTTGTTCTTTGCTTGGGGTCGGATTAATTAGCGCAACACCTGGGCCTGCCGTTCGTCCCGCCGTCGCTGGCGCACAACGAAAGCTTCCGCCAAGGCGCCAACTTCGCCGTCAGCGGCTCCACCGCTCTCGACGCCGTTTTCTTCCACCGCCTGCTTCCCCGCACCAGGAGACCTCTCAACACCAGCCTTGGCGTGCAGGTGCAGCTGCGGTGGTTCGAGTCTCTCAAGCCTTCGCTCTGCGGCGCAACCCAAGGTCTCTGTGGTCCAACTCTAATTCTCGAGTCATATACAGTACTTTTTGTCCCAAATAGATAACTCAACTTTATACTAAACTTAGTACAACGTTAGTATAAAGTCGAGTCACTTATTTTGAGACAAAGGGACACTAGTAAAAAAGGGCCAATTGTCCCGGTTCGTAAGGGCCTTTTGTCCCGGTTTTGGAACCGGGACTAAAAGGTCGTTAATAATGCCCTTGACATTTAGTCTCTGTTCTTACACAAACCGGGACAGATGTGTCTCCACGTGGCCGGTGCGGCGAGCCCAGGCTGGAGGCCCTTTGGTCCTGGTTGGTGGCACCAACCGGGACCAATAGACATCCACGCGTCAGCATTTCAGGTGCTGGGATTTTTGTTTTTTTGAGGGGGGGGGGGTTAGGGGGTTTTAGGGGTTTAATTTAGGTGTTTCATATATTGTGTTAGCTAGCTAATTAATACAGAGAAGTGTCCTCTCTTATCTCCGTGCTTGATCGACGCGAGAGGACTAGACACGCTAGCTAGTAAGCAAATGAAGAAAACAGAAGATCGTCATGAACATATGCATACAGAGAGAAGTGATATCGACCACCTCTCCTTCTCTGAGAGACTGGTCGAACAACAAGTTCTTGTATATCTATCCGACGCTACTGGCTACATATATACAATATAATTATCTCTTACAATATAATCTCCTAATTCCAAATGAACTCAGGGTCCACATGGTATTCTCCGTCTTTAGCGATCACGTGGTCAAGAAAAAATGCCGCCAATTCCTCTTGAATTCCTCGCATACGATCTGGTGGTAGGAGTTCATCCCGCATCCGAAATATCTAATTTAAAGAAGGGGGTCAATACATATATATGAATAAATGAAACTGAACACAAATGATGGTAATAAAATAAAATTGTGAATATTATTATTTACGCACTTCATATTGTTTGTCGGAGTAGCCCCGCTCACAGGTCGTGTGGCGGATGGACTCGCAAATGTAGTATCCACAGTAATTATTCCCTTGTTCCTGCCACGACCACTTTACAAGAAATAGAGGTCAATCAAACTGATAATTAGCAAGCATGCTAAATGGTATTGATGAAACTAGCGCTTGAATCACTAGGAGATGCGTGGAATATGCTACTATAGTACTTACTTTTGGGTGTCTAAATTGCAGCTTCTTCGGCAGTCCCGGGGTTTTTGAGGTGAATTTATTCCAAACCCTGCCAGACAAAGAAAACAATTACTTGATATCAGGAAATGAACAAATTGAAGTTGCCGATATGGTGCGATAATGATCGATTTAACTTACTTCTCTAGAATTGCAGTCATGTCCGCATACTCCTTGGAATCTTTTCGTCTCGAGTCTAAGACGGTTACTTGTCCCTGCTCAAGCTTAATCTCTACGAGAATATAGTGGAACCTGTGCACGCATGCATAACTCATCAATTACATTACTATAACCTCGACTAATAAGGGAAATCGAATATGCACAAGACAGTAATACTCATTGGAATTCGTAAGGGAAAAGTATTATAGCTTTGTTTTGATTTAATACAAATGATTGTAGCAGCTTGGCCTCGGTATCTTTGACCTGAAATTTAACCATATATGCATCTATGGGATTTGTGTTAATGAACCCAATATCATCCATTTGTCTTTTCTTCAATTCGGCGATCTTCAATCTGCATAATATAGTGAGGATAATTAAAAATACATGCAATGAAAGAGCTGACCTATATATACAGACTTAATGACAGAAGTAGTACTACTTACAGGCAGTAGCAAGTGATCATTATCTTATCGAGGGCCTTTAGATTGAAAAACTTGAAGAACTCCTCAAATGGAACATTCAACAGTTCAATTCCAACGAGGTCATGCTCCTCTCTAACTCTCAGCGTCAAAATATTACTCCCCTCAGACTCTCTGCAGGTTTTCATATACCAATCATAAAATCTTCGCATCATCGTTGTTAGAGATCTTTCATCTTTGACGAGAGGCTTCCCGTACTCGTATTTGTGTTTGTCCATCTCCATTATATCAAAATGTGCATCATCAGGCAGGTAATCTCCAAGATCGTTGTAACCGGGCACCATTGTCCCGCCCGGATGATTCACGACGACGCTAGACACCTGGAGCGGGGGGAACGATTGGTTCGCTTGTTCGCCGAGCTGGGCAACTTTTTTCCCAGCTCGTCGTTCTGCTAACCTTTGACCACTGACAGTACTTCCCGACCGCTCCGCTTTGATAAATGACTTTGTAAGAATGCACTCATAGTTGTCTTTCACCGGAGACTTTGGTGGTTTCTTCAGGGCAGCCAGAGTACGCTTTGCTTTTACCGGATCTATCTTCTCCTCCGGAGGTGGATTTTTCTTTGCTTTCACCCCTTCAAAGAAGTTGGTCACTTCGGCTTGCACGATCTTCGTGTTTTCCTCTTGGATCCTCTCGTATGGTAATTTCTCTGGAGTCTTCAGAGAAGGACTATATCTGTATTGCCTGCCTCTGGCTGTACTGCTAGACGCGAGAGCAGACGGAGCGGTTGCGGCTGTCTTTCCTTTCTTACGAGGCAGAGGAGAAGGATGACACGCCTGAGCAGCCGGAGCGGTGGCGGGTCTCTTCTGCCCTTGTTGACGAGGCGGAGAAGGAGGAGGCTGGCTGCTCAGGCGCACCGGCGCAGGCGGAGAAGGAGGCGGAGTGTCGCCACACGCCGGAGAAGGAGGCTGAGTGCCCTAATCACTCGCCGGAGGAGGCGGAGTGCCCTGACTCGCCGGAGGAGGAGGAGGAGGCGGAGGCGTCCAGTTCGGAAGGTTGATGAGCTCCTTCCGCCATAGGCATGGAGTCTTCAGAGAAGAACCCAGCCGAATTTCCCCTTCACCCGTATGGTGGTCAAGCTCAAGGTCCTCAAATCCGTCCGTTATTTGATCCACCATCACCCTAGCATATCCTTCTGGAATCGACCGACCGTGGTAGGTTGTGCCAGGTTCAGTAGGTAAAATAGAGCCAACAACCGCCTTGACTTTCAATGTCATCCATCGCGACGTAAGGTGGCAATGTTGAGACTCCGTGACAGCATCCGCGGGGTAGCTAGCAGGAGCCGTGAAGACAGGCTCCAGCTGCTGAGTCTGCTTGGTGGAAGCCACGCTGCTTCTCCGCTGAGATGGCGGGGTAGCTTCAAGGGAAGCTTCGGCAGGTCGTTTGCTGCGACCTGCTTCTCGTTCCTCTAGCCCTTGTACCCTTTCGTGTAGCGCCTGCAGTTGGCTATGCTCCACTTTCTTCCTCCTCTCCTGGCTTTTGTAACCCCCTGCGTCCGGAAACCCAGCCTTCCATGGAACGGAGCCTGGCGTGCCTCGTGTCCATCCAGGGTGCTCAGGATTCCCAAGGGCCATTGTGAGCTCGTCATTCTCTTTGTCTGGAACGAACGTCCCTTGCTGCGCTTTCTCGATATACTCCTGAAGCCTCCTGACGGGTATTCGCAGTTGCTCTTCCGTCCAAACGCACTTCCCTGATACAGGGTCCAAGGTTCCGCCAACCCCGAAGAACCAAATCCGGCAACGGTCTGGCCAGTTCAATGTCTCTGGTTTGACCCCTTTAGCAATTAGGTCATTCTCAGCCTTGTCCCACAAAGGTCGGGCTTTGAGGTAGCCACCTGACTCCGTGCGATGGTGATGCTTCTTCTTTGCAGCATTTTTCTTGTTTGTCGCTGACATCTTCTTACTCTTTTCCGATGTCTTGTGGGACACAAATGCGGGCCAATGATCTCTGATCTTCTCATACTTTCCGGTGAATTCTGGTGTCTTTTCTTCGTCGACAAACTCTGTTTTCAGCTCATTCTTCCACCTCCTGAATAGTTCTGCCATCTTCTTAAGAGCATGGGACTTTATCAATTGCTCTTTAACTGGCTTCTCCGGATCCTCCTTTGGCGGTAGGGTGAAAGTTTCCTTAAGTGTTGTCCAAAGATCTTCTTTCTGCATATTGGAGACATAAGACACCTCAGGGTCTTCTTTCTTAGGCTTTAACCATTGGTGGATACTGATCGGGATCTTGTCCCTAACAAGGACCCCGCACTGAGCACGAAATGCATCCCTTGTCCGGATGGGTTCAATCGGCTTTCCATCGCGCGCGATTGCTGTGATCTCAAACCTTTCATCCGAGCACAACTTTTTCTTCGGGCCTCGTTTTTTACCGAAGTTGTGCTTGATCCGGAGGGCTAGAGAAAAGAAGAAAGACGAGAGTTAATTAATACGTGTACATATGAAAACAATGAATGCATCAATTAGCTAGTCAGCACGGGCTTAACTAATATATATAGCCCTCTTCTTGTATCGGCATTAATGGGTCACCGAACTCGGTTCGGTCACCGGAGCCGTCATCACAGTCTCCTTCTTGTACCTGCATTGGGTCACCGAAGCCATCATAATCATAGCCCTCTTCTTGTATCGGCATTAATGGGTCACCGGACCATCATAATCATAGCCTTCTTCACTACACCGTCCTTCCAGACCATCGGTGTCGTTGAGAAACGACGCAACAACATCACTTCCTTTTGTGATTATGTCCCCCAACATCGCTTCTGTTGCTTCGTCTCGGGGGTGCTCCATAGTTTTTGCAAATATTTACAATATGTCAATTATTATTCAAACATGACAGATGGATATATATATTAGTGGCAAATGTAGAACTAGCTAGCTAATCACAATAAGGAATCATATTATTGGCCTCGACACTGCTTCTCTAGGGTTTGGGGTGGCCTCGACAACACTTCAAGGGTTTGGGGTGGCCTCGACACAATGCTTCAAGGGTTTGGGGTGGCCTCGACGACAACGCTCTTTTATCTTGGTAAATTTGGGTGGCCTCGAGAGAGTTTGCGGGTAGGGGCACGACGGGAGGAGGTAGGAGACCAACATCATTTTTTTCTAGGGTTTGGGTGTCCTCGAGAGTT
>NC_041389.1:485204252-485205092 GCF_002162155.2 Triticum dicoccoides | reverse complement strand
TCGACCGCCCCTCATGTCGAAGTTATCCGGGAGGGGGTTATATCGACAACGACGACATACATACATGGGAAAATAATGTTATCGGGGAGGGGGTATATCAACCCCCCCTCGTGTTGAAGTTATCGGGAAGGGGTATATCGACAACGACATATACCCGATAAAAAAATAAGAAGACAAAAGAAGAAATAAAAAGAGGAGAAGAAGAAAGGAATAGAAGAGAAGCGACCGAAGAAAAAAAAGGAGAAGAAGAAAGGAATAGAGGAGAAGAAGAAAAAAATAGAATTATTCTTCTTCTCCTCTATTCCTTTCTTCTTCTCCTCTTCTTTTTCTTCTTTTTTTTCCTCTTCTTATTTATTTCTCCTCTTCTTCCTCTCCTCTTCTTCTCCTTTCTTCCTCTTCTTATTTTCCTTTTTCCTCTCATTCTTTTTCTTCTTCTTCCTTTCCTATAGCTAGATATAT
Source organism: Triticum dicoccoides (assembly GCF_002162155.2). NCBI lineage: Eukaryota > Viridiplantae > Streptophyta > Magnoliopsida > Poales > Poaceae > Triticum > Triticum dicoccoides. The sequence continues at coordinate 485,204,633 of NC_041389.1, read as the reverse complement.
AAAACTTTTCTAAAAATGAAACTAACCTAAAATGTACTAAATCTAACTTTTGCATATATGAACATATATACACAGAGAACATACAAACTTATATATATTTTTATAAAAAAGCAAAAACATCATATTCTATAAAAAAATCATATACATATAATCTGAAAAAACATCATATTCTATAAAAAATCATCATATATATGAACAAAAACAATTATGATAACAATCATATATATCATCATATATATGAAAAAACACACATATAAATCATCACGTATATTAAAAAAACAGGAAATAGGGGAGGGCGCCGGCCGGACCAAGGTGAGGAGGGCAGGGGCACGGGGTCGGCGACGAGGCAGGGGCGCCCCGGGGTGACGGTGACGAAGGGGG
>NC_041389.1:485196184-485204242 GCF_002162155.2 Triticum dicoccoides | reverse complement strand
GGGCGACGACGTCGGGGCAAGGCTCGGCGGCGACAACGACGAGGAGTAGCGTGGGGTGTTGGGGCGGAGAAGAAGTGATTTTTGCAGAAACTGCTAAATGTTTCTTATATAGCAAAGGCTTTGGTCCCTGTTCTTGGCACCAACCAGGACCAATGCCACCCTTTAGTCCCGGTTGGTACCACCAACCGGGACCAAAGGTCTCTTTTCAGCAGCCCAAAGGGCGGGAAGCAGAGGCCTTTGGTCCCGGTTGGTGGCACCAATCAGGACTAAAGGGAACTGGTACCAATGCCCCCTCCTTTAGTCCCGGTTGGTGCCACCAACCGGGACCAAAGGCCCCTGTGCTGCCCGTGTCGCGGCCAAAGTTTAGTCCCACCTCCCTAGTTGAGAGGGGCGCGCAGTGGTTTATAAGCTCCACTGCCGCACCCCTCTCGAGCTCCTCTCCATTCCAGGCTTACAGGCCTAATTATTACTGCTATGCCTGATGGGCCTTCTGGGCCTTTTGCGGGCCTGAATCCTGGCCCATGGATGGGTTTCTAGTCGTATTCAGGCCGTGGTGGCCGAGTTGATGGCAATTTTTTTATTTTTTCCCAGTTTTTTTGTTTTCTTTTTTGCTTTATTTATTTTGTTTTGTTTCTACTTACAACGAAATACTTATTTATTTTATTTTATTTTGTTTATAATTACTTATTAATTTTATTTTATGATAATTCTTTTTGCTATTAAAGTTTCTAACAAAAAAAGTTCTTTATGAAAATTCTTTTTGCTTTTAATGATTTTGAATAGAAAATACTTTGATAATTTTAGTTGCATCAATTTTATATAATTTTAGTTTCAATAATACTAGAGGTTGCTTATAATGTTTTGAAGAGAAAATACTTTGATAATTTTAGTTTCATAAATTTTATTTATGTTATTAAAGTTTATTTTTTTATTTTGTTTATACTTATCTATTTTATTAAAGTTTATATTGTTTTGTTTCAAATTACTTATTTATTTTATTTTGTTTTGTTTTTGACTTCATTTGTTATTTTTTATGCATTTACTGATTATTTAGAGCTATAAGACCATGAAATTGAAAAGCATTTGAAATGAACTTTGAAAAGGTTCCAAGTTGGCATGGTATCATCATTTCACCCACATAGCATGTGCAAAAAAGTACAGAAGCTTACGGCAAAAACTGGATGCACTTCGTGTACAAAACAGACAATCTACTTCAAAGTATCAGGGTTTCATACGGAAACTCGTCTGTTACAAAGGAATTTCATTTTTTTGAACTTATTTGGACTCCATAGTTTTTCTGTGTTCAAAATATACCATTCAAAGCCACATCATCAATTTACAACCCTTTCTGACTTCATTTGTTATTTTTCATGCATTTACTGATTATTTTGAGCAATAAGACCATGAACTTGAAAAGCATTTGAAATGAACTCTGAAAAGGTTCCAAGTTGGCATGGTATCATCATTTCACCCATATAGCATGTGCAAGAAAGTACAGAGGCTTACGGCAAAGCCTGGATGCACTTCGTGAACAAAACAAACAATCTCCTTCAAAGTATCAGGGTTTCATACGGAAACTCGTCTGTTACAAAGGGATTTCATTTTTTTGAACTTATTTGAACTCCATAGTTTTTCTGTGTTCAAAATGCACCATTCAAAGCCACATCATCAATTTACAACCCTTTCTGACTTCATTTGTTATTTTTCATGCATTTACTGATTATTTTGAGCTATAAGACCATGAAATTGAAAAGCATTTGAAATGAACTCTGAAAAGGTTCCAAGTTGGCATGGTATCATCATTTCACCCACATAGCATGTGCAAGAAAGTACAGAGGCTTACGGCAAAACCTGGATGCACTTCATGTACAAAACAGACAATCTCTTTTGAAGTACCAGGGTTTCATACGGAAACTCGTCTGTTACAAAGGAATTTCACCCACATAGCATGTGCAACATATAGCTCTCCGGAGCATCTAATTAAACCATACATTGAAATTATGTAAAAAATTTATATGCAAAAACAAATGCAATCATAATCGCAACCAAGGTAACAACTGATCCAACTGCATAATGATACCAAGCCTCGGTATGAATGGCATATTTTCTAATCTTTCTAATCCTCAACCGCATTGCATCCATCTTGATCTTGTGATCATCGACGACATTTGCAACATGCAACTCCAATATCATCTTCTCCTCAATTTTTCTTATTTTTTCCTTCAAGTAATTGTTTTCTTCTTCAACTAAATTTAACCTCTCGACAATAGGGTCGGTTGGAGTTTCCGGTTCAACCACCTCCTAAATAAATAAAATCTATGTCGCGTTGGTCGGCATAATTGTCATAAACAATAAATGAACCAAATAGTTATCAAAAGATAATATATACCACATCCGAATCATAGACAGGATGAGGACCGGCGGGGCGGATACCAAAACCATCGCACTATATAATAACAAGAAATAATAAAAGTAAGAAAATTAGACAAGTATCTATCTGAAGTAAGAAATTTTTTTCTTTCAGAAAGAAGATAAGAACAAGAGGCTCACCACGGTGGTGCCGGCGACGAGATCGGCGCGGGCGATCAACGACGGTGAAGACGGGGACAGGACGTGATGGACCGCTAAACCTATATAAATCTCGGAGAAAAGGGAGCTTGGAGGTCGAGTTTCAAGAGGAGAACGATTAATTAGCGTGGCTCGGACATTTCATCGAACACCTCATGTGCATAGGAGGTGAGCTAGAGCACCCAAACGCCCTCCCCTCGCCGGCCAGAAAAAACAGAGCACTGTGGAGTGCTCTGCTGTGGCGATGAGGTATATATAGGCAACTTATTTGTCCCGGTTCAAGCCACGAACCAGGACCAAAGGTTGTGGGCCAGGAGCGAGGACCATTGGTCCCGGTTCGTGCCAGGAACCGGGACAAATGGGTCCATACGAACCGGGACCAATGCCCACGAGGCCCCGGCCGGCCCCCTGGGCTCATGAACCGGGACGAATGCCCCCATGGGTCTCGGTTCTTGACTGAACCGGGACTAATGGGCTGGCCAGAGCCGAACGAAAGCCCTGTTTTCTACTAGTGGGATAACTTATTAAGTATCTGCCTACGCAAAGGCATATATTCAGCGTGCATTTCAGCCAGTAAACTGCATACACTACAAAGTGACAAGGCAACAAATTTATTTAATTTCCAATCTACGTACGTAGAGTGCGAAACGTTCTTCAGTAGATCACTCTTTGTCGTGGGGGAATTCGGGACTAATGATTACGACATCTTCGTGCTGAACGGCATGGCAGGGATGACGCTGATGCCGCTAGTTCCAGATGTCGTCGGTGCCATCTCCATGGCCGTCGAGGTACGGACCTCAATTGCCTCCTCAATATTGTAGGTTATTATCTTTATCTAGCTGTGCGCGTTGGTTAGCACTTGAAAGTTCAAACAGAGGCTCATCAAGCATGGGGCGACGAGTTTAGTCGTGCCTGGGGTGATCCCGTTGGGATGCGTCCCAAGATCCTCACCGACGACTATTGCCTCAAAGAGTACAACAAGCTAGCAATGCACCACAACTTACTGCTGCAGGAGGCCCTGGACACGCTCCGGGTCAGGCATCCCGACACCACCATCGTCTATGCCGACCAATTCGGCCCCGTCATGGACATGATGGATTCGCCTGCCAAGTTTGGTCAGTCAGCTCAGCACCACATATTCTGTACGTAGCCTGTTCGCATGGTGTGTGCCGGTGAGGATTGTATTGATGCTTGCGGCTTTGCAGGTCTTGAAGAGGATGCTCTTCTTACCTCGTGTTGTGGAGGGCCCAACACGCTTCTTTGTGGTGAAGACGGTGGAAACCTACGCGAGAACCCTTTGGCTCGCCTTTTCTGGGATGTCGCCCACCCCACAGAGGTAGCTTACCACCACATGTGTTAGACTATGTATAGCTTCTGTACCTATGTACGTATATTGTACGTATTGTAACACAAAACCATTATATATATTGAGATAAGCCACCCCTAGAGGGTTGTGCTGGTTCCCAAAACTTATTGTCTTACATGGTATCACGCTAGGTTACGATCGCTTCCGCTTCTAAACCCTAATACCCGCACCACCGCCGCAGCCGCCGCCGCCTTCACCGCCGCCGCCGCGCCACCGATCGCGCCGCCGCCATGTCGAGCGCCGCCACCACTGGTTCCACTGCTGCGGGCTTCCTCCCGGCCTCTCTTGCGGCTATGCTCAACCTCCCGCTCGATGTCGTCTCCGTTCCCGCTCCGATCGGGACAAGGAGCATCGGCTCCGTCTTCTCCACGCCGTCGGCGCCCTCGCTCGGGCGTGATCTCGTGGTCCACATCGCGGCGCCGCCGTCCGCTGCGGACTCCGCAGGCGTCGTCCCGCCGCTCCTGCCGCAAGCGGATCACACCGCCCCGCTTGCGGGGTTGGCGGCGTCCGCCCCGGTCGCGGGCCTTGCGGCGTCCGCACCGGCCGTGAGCTTTGCGGCGCCCGCCCTGGCTGCGGTCCCGCCTCCTCCCGCATCGGTTTCGGTGCCTCCGGCTGCCTCCATGGTGTTTGCACCCCAGGCAGCCTCCTCGATGGGATCGTCTTCGCCGCCGCTGTTTCACTTCGGTCATCTCATCACCATCAAGCTCTCCGCCGACAACTACATCTTCTGGAGTGCGCAGGTTCTCCCGCTCTTGGGGAGTCACTACCTGCTAGGCTACATCGACGGATCGCTTCCCTACCCACCCGCGCTGGTAGACAGCGTGCACGGTCCGGTCTACAATCCGGCCCATCGCGTCTGGACGGGGCAGGACCAGGCGAACCTCTCCTCCATCCAGGGGTCGCTCTCGCCGGCAGTTGCCGGCCTTGTTGTCTTCGCGAAGACGTCTCATGAGGTCTGGACCATCCTTGAGCGCACCTTTGCAGCGCAGTCCCAGGCTCGTGTCTCTGCACTCCGTCGTCAGCTTGGCGAGTGTCAGAAGCTTGACTCCACTGCCACTGAGTTCTACAACAAGGTCAAGGGCCTCGCCGACACATTGGCCTCCATTGGACAGCCCCTAACCGACTCCGAGTTCAACTCGTTTATTGTCAATGGTCTTGATGAGGAGTATGATGCCTTAGTCGAGATCATCAACGAGCGGGGCAACTCGACACCCATGCTGGCACACGAGGTTTTCTCTCGGCTCCTTCTCACTGAGCAACGGGTCGAGACTCGCCGCACCAGGGGCACTGGCTCCCTCTCGGCCAACGCCGCCACCAAGGGTGGCCGCTCTTCTTCATCACCTCGGTCTCCCTTGGGGCTGACACCGTCGCCCGCCTCGGCCCCCCCACCTACTGCGACCTTACCGGGGGCTGGTGGTCCACGTGTGTGCCAGCTTTGTGGCCGCGATGGGCACTGGGCCTCTAAGTGTCATAAGCGCTTCCAGCGAAGCTTCCTTGGTCTTGGCAATGACGGCAAAGATACACGCAACAATGCCCGTCAGGTCGCCATGGCTGATCGTCCCGCGCCGCAGAAGCAACAGGGACACACTCAGTCCTACTCCATCGATCCACACTGGTACATGGACTCTGGGGCGACAGAGCATCTGACCAGTGAGATGGGGAAGCTTCACACTCGTGAACCCTATCATGGCTCCGACAAGATCCACACCGCCAATGGAGCAGGTATGCACATCTCTCATATTGGTCAAGCATCTCTTGTCACTAGACATGCCAATAGGAGTCTTCAGCTTCGCAATGTTCTTCGAGTTCCATCTGTGACCCGTAATCTTCTTTCAGTTCCTAAACTCACACGTGATAATAATGTGCTTTGTGAATTTCACCCTTTTGATCTTTTTATTAAGGATCGGGGCACGAGGGACATTCTTCTTAGTGGGCGGTTGTGCCAGGGCCTCTACTGTCTGGAGCATCCTGGCGTCGCCCGTGTTTTCAGTGGAGTTCGGGTCTCTCCGTCACAGTGGCATGCTCGTCTTGGTCACCCGGCCACACCTATTGTCCGTCATATTTTGCGTCATCATGAGCTTCCTAGTTTGTCTAGTAATAAAGATGTAGCAGTGTGTGATGCTTGTCAGCAGGGGAAGAGTCATCAACTTCCTTTTTCGGAGTCTAGTCGTGAGGTGAAACATCCTTTAGAACTTGTGTTTTCAAATGTATGGGGTCCTGCTCAGACTTCTGTCAGTGGTCATAATTACTATATCAGTTTCGTTGATGCTTATAGTCGCTTTACCTGGCTTTACCTTATTAAACGCAAATCTGATGTGTTTGATATTTTTGTTCAGTTTCAAAAACATGTTGAACGTCTTCTCAAGCACAAAATTGTTCATGTCCAGTCGGACTGGGGGGGCGAGTATCGCAACCTCAACTCCTTCTTTCAGTCGCTTGGGATAGCTCATCGTTTAGCATGTCCACATACACATCAGCAGAATGGTTCAGTCGAACGTAAGCATCGTCATATTGTTGAAACTGGTCTTACTCTTTTGGCCCATGCATCTGTTCCATTTCGGTTTTGGAGTGATGCTTTCACCACTGCATGCTTTCTCATCAACCATACTCCCACTCGTGTTTTAAACATGAAGACTCCCATTGAGGTTCTCCTTAATGAACAACCTGATTATACCTTTTTCAAGGTATTTGGGTGTGCTTGCTGGCCGCATCTTCGTCCATATAATAAGCGCAAGCTTGAGTTTCGTTCTAAGAAGTGTGTTTTTCTTGGCTATAGCTCTCTTCATAAAGGTTACAAATGTCTTCATGTTCCCACTAATCGTGTCTATATGTCGTGTTTGATGAGCATGTTTTTCCCTTTGCCAAACTTCCTGTGTCCACTGTCGAACCACCATCTCTGCATTCATCCTCTATTGCTTCTGACCAATTTGATGATGTTGCATACTCTCCTTTGCTGTTACCTAACCATGGTGCAGGAACCGGACGTGGGGCTCGTTTGGAGCTGTTGGAGGATTCACCATCATCATCACCACCTTCTGATGGGCACGTCGATCGCCCTATGTTGCATGGCATTGATTCGCGTGCCCATGCATGGTCACCCGAAGAGCCCGTCGCGCCGAGCATCTCCACTGCTCGGTCCGCTACGCCAGCGACCGCCGAGTCTCCAGCGGCTCGGCCCTCTTCGCCAGCGGCCGCCGAGTCTTCAGCGGCTCGGCCTGTCACGCCGTCTTCGCATGCAGCTCGGGTCCGCGAAGCCGTCCTCATGTCGCCTTCATCCGCGGATCGGCCCGCGACACCGGCCGCTCCACGGCCCACTATGCCGGGTTCGCCATCGGCCCGGTCTGTGACGCCGGCGTCGCCAGCTGCTTCGTCTGGTCTGCCGGTTTCGCCGGTGGGTCGACCTTCTTCGCCGACCGAGCCCGAGGCTACTGTGTTTGGCTCCTCGTCACCGGCTGACTTGTCAACGTCACCGTCCTCCAGCCCGTTGCAGGCTGCTCCGTCGACCTCGGTGGTTCCTGTGTCCCGACCACATACACGCAGTCGCAGTGGCATTTTCAAACCTAAGGAACGTAAGGATGGTACAGTTGCTTGGTTGGCTGCTTGTTTGTCTGCTGTTGTTGCGGATCCATCTTCTGAGCCTCGCTCATATCAGGCTGCCATGCGCATTCCACATTGGCGAGAGGCTATGGAGCAGGAGTTTCATGCTCTCCTTCGTAACAAGACATGGACTCTCGTTCCTCCACCACCACGGGTAAATATTATTGACTCAAAATGGGTATTCAAAGTGAAGAAGCATTCGGATGGATCTATTGAGCGTTACAAAGCGCGACTTGTTGCTCGCGGTTTTCGGCAGCGCCATGGTCTTGACTATGAGGACACCTTCAGTCCTGTCGTCAAGCCTACCACTATTCGGCTTCTTCTCTCCATTGCTGTTTCTCGTGGTTGGTCACTTCGTCAACTTGATGTGCAGAATGCTTTTCTACATGGTTTTTTGGAGGAAGAGGTTTATATGAAACAGCCGCCTGGTTTCTCTGATCCTGATCGTCCTGACTATATCTGTCGTCTCTCCAAAGCACTATATGGTTTGAAGCAAGCTCCTCGTGCCTGGCATGCCCGCCTTGCCT
>NC_041389.1:485193180-485196097 GCF_002162155.2 Triticum dicoccoides | reverse complement strand
TGCTGATGCTCTTGTCTGCTCTCTTGGTGCTGATTTTGCGGTCAAAGATCTTGGGAAGCTTCACTACTTTCTTGGAGTTGAGGTCACTTCTCGTGCTACTGGTCTTGTCCTTACGCAGAAGAAGTACTCCTTGGAGTTGTTACAAAGAGCGGGCATGCTGAAGTGCAAACCGACCACCACACCCATGTCGTCTACCGACAAGATAACAACTGTTGATGGTGAGCTTTTGTCTCCTGCGGATGCCACAGAGTACAGGAGCATTGTTGGTGGACTTCAGTACTTGACGATCACGAGACCAGATATCTCTTATGCTGTTAACAGGGTTTGTCAGTATCTTCAGGCTCCCAGAGATACTCATTGGGCTGCTGTTAAACGCATTCTTCGTTATGTTCAGTTCACCCTGACATTTGGTATGCATATTCGGTCGACTTCCTCTCGGGTCCTTTCGGCCTTCTCTGATGCAGATTGGGCTGGTAGCCCAGATGACAGGCGATCCACGGGGGGTTATGCAGTATTCTTTGGCCCTAATTTGATCGCCTGGAGTGCTCGGAAACAGGCTACTGTGTCATGTAGCAGTACTGAAGCTGAGTACAAGGCTGTGGCTAATGCTACTGCAGAGATTATTTGGGTGCAGTCTTTGCTTCAGGAGTTGGGTTTGTCTCAACCACAGCCTCCTATTCTTTGGTGTGATAACATCGGTGCTACATACCTTTCTGCAAATCCAGTATTTCATGCCCGAACGAAACACATTGAAGTTGACTATCACTTTGTACGGGAACGTGTATCACAGAAGTAACTCCAGATCAAGTTTATCTCATCTAAGGATCAACTTGCAGACATCTTCACTAAGCCTTTACCACTGCCACAGTTTGAGGCTGGTAGGCGCAATCTTACCCTTCTCAGTTCTTTAGAAAGTGGCTAAGATTGAGGGAGGGTGTTAGACTATGTATAGCTTCTGTACCTATGTACGTATATTGTACGTATTGTAACACAAAACCATTATATATATTGAGATAAGCCACCCCTAGAGGGTTGTGCTGGTTCCCAAAACTTATTGTCTTACAGCATGGCTCACCTCTTGCTGCGCAGCATAGACGACACCACTGTAAGAGCATGTCTAGTAGAATCCTCAAACTCTCAAACCCTTAAAGCAGTTTTAAGGGTTGAGAAGTGCTAGTTTTTGGCACTTTTAAGGATTGAAAAACAGGGGCAAAGACTAGAACCCTCAAACCCAACCCTTAAACTGCTCTAATGGTTGGGTTTGAGGGTTCTAGTCTTTGCCTCAACCCCAACCTTTAAATCTATCATTTGACATCTCACAATTTATGACTACAAGAACACAATCAACCTCTAAACAAACTACCAAATGACAATTATTGATGCATGGTTTAATAGTTTACATCACAAAATCATCATCTTCCCCCTCTCATCGGCACCATCACCAAAAAGTTGCACCTCGGTGCCATCTCCTAGACCACATGCGGGCTCCATCAAGCATCTCCATAGGCGCCGGTGGAGTCGTCCACACCGCCATCACCACAACTACTCATCGGAGTGTCACCTCGAAAAGTAGAGGACGCACCACGGAACATCATCTTCCTCTCAGCGATGTCCTCCTTGTAGTCCTTCCACCATTGCAATTGGTTGTGATCCATGTCCTTCTTGGACATCATCATGTGCTCCTTCTCTTCCACCATGAGTTCTTTCCATACCTTTGCCTCTTTGAGCTTTATCATCCTCTCCTCCAAGTCGGCCTTGCGCTTTGCTTCTTCACGCTTTGCTTCAACTTGTGCAAGCTTGACCTCTTTCTTCTTCTTGGTGATAAGAAGCTTTGTCTCCAATGTCTTTGTTGTCAATTCCTCTCTTGCCTTCATCATGTGCTCCATCTTCTCCCTTAGGCTTGACGCCTCTCCTTCCATCTTCACCCTTAGCTTGCCCTTCTTGGTTTCCTCGGGCTTGCCTAAGTTCCTCTCCTCCTCATCGTCACTATCATCCATCCTAAGCATTGCCGACTTCTTGGGTGCGGTCTCTTGATCCCTCAACTTCCACTTGTCAAAGGTTTGAAGAATTTCCCAAGCATGCTTAAATGGGAATGGCTTGCCCTTGGAAGCGGCCATCTCCTTGTACCTCATGCCGGCAATTGTCTCCTATCAACCACACATAATCACATAAGAACCCACCAATAGCATAGTACACACACACAATCAAAATAGTGAAGAGATATGTACTCACATAGTCACTCTCCATGGTTCCACTAGGTGGTGCATCCTTCACTTGGTCCATGTCCACACTCCAACGAGCACAAGCGGGCTTCATCAACTCCCACCGGCCTTGAAGCGATCGGTAAGTGCGAGAGATGAACCCACTATTCTTCGGCTTGATCCTACAATAGTTGTCCTCGATCCTTTGCCAATACCGTTTACCGGTTTGATCGGTGCCGGTGCTTGCATCCATCCCCACAGCTGCCCAAGCACGAACCAAGAGGATATCTTCCACCTCGGTGTAGTTTGTCGACCGCGCGGGTGGGCGGGAAGCGGCGGTGAATGCCTCCTCCCCTATCTTGGCCACCTCCTCCTCGTCATCTCCTTCATCCTCCTCATCTTCCTCCAAGTCATCACCAAACCTAAAGGGTTCTAGAGGCGGAGCCCCGAGGTCCACCTGCGCGTCTTGGAGGAGGTCCATGAACGATGATGGGGTTGCCATTTCCTTGAACACCTCGTGCGTGGCGGGAGGAGGTTCGGCGACGACGGTGGGCGGGGCCGCGGGCTTATTCCGCGGTTTCTTCATGGCCGGTGACGAGCCGATGACCTTGGAGGAAGCCCCTCGCGGCCCATGGGAGGCCGCCTTCGGCTGGCTCTTCTTGGGGGCGGGCGCAGCGGCGGGGGCGGGCGCCGGGGCGGGGACGAGGGCCGGGGAG